>NW_027141218.1:300000-394137 GCF_036365525.1 Heterodontus francisci
CAGTGACATACCTGTCCCCACCAGTACTGTACCCCAGTGTTGTACAGTGACAGACCTGTCCCCACCAGTACTGTACCCCAGTGATACACAGTGACAGACCTGTCCCCACCGGTACTTTACCCCAGTGTTATACAGTGACAGACCTGTAACCACCAGTACTGTACCCCAGTGTTATACAGTGACATACGTGACCCCATCAGTACTGTACCCCAGTGTTATACAATGACAGACTTGTCCCCACCAGTACTGTACGCCAGTGTTATACAGTGACAGACCTGTCCCCACCAGTACTGTACCACAGTGTTATACAGTGACAGACCTGTCCCCACCATTACTGTACCCCAGTGTTATACAGTGACAGACCTGTCCCCACCAGTACTGTATCCCAGTGTTATACAGTGACAGACCTGTCCCCACCAGTACTGTACCACAGTGTGATAGTGACAGACCTGTCCTCACCAGTACTGTACCCCAGTGTTATACAGTGACAGACCTGTCCCCACCAGTACTTTACCCCAGTGTTAGACAGTGACAGACCTGTCCCCACCAGTACTGTACTCCAGTGTTTTACAGTGACAGACCTGCCCCACCAGTACTGTACCGCAGTGGTATACAGTGACAGACCTGTCCCCACCAGTACTGTTCCCCAGTGTTATACAGTGACAGACCTGTCCCCACCAGTACTGTACCCCAGTGTTCTTCAGTGACAGACCTGTCCCCACCAGTACTGTACCCCAGTGTTATACAGTGACAGACCTGTCCCCACCAGTACTGTACCCCAGTGTTACACAGTGACAGACCTGTCCCCACCAGGACTGTACCCCAGTGTTATACAGTGACAGATCTCTCCCCACCAGTACTGTCCCCCAGTGTTATACAGTGACAGACCTGTCCCCACCAGTACTGTAACCCAGTGTTATACAGTGACAGACCTGTCCCCACCAGTACTGTACCCCAGTGTTATACAGTGACATACCTGTCCCCACCAGTACTGTACCCCAGTGTTATACAGTGACAGACCTGTCCCCACCAGTACTGTACCCCAGTGTTATACAGTGACAGACCTGTCCCCACCAGTACTGTACCCCAGTGTTATACAGTGACAGACCTGTCCCCACCAGTACTGTACCCCAGTGTTATACAGTGACAGACCCGTCCCCACCAGTACTGTACCCTAGTGTTATACAGTGACAGTCCTGTCCCCACCAGTACTGTACCCTAGTGTTATACAGTGACAGACCTGTCCCCACCAGTACTGTACCCCAGTGTTATACAGTGACAGACCTGTCCCCACCAGTACTGTACCCCAGTGTTATACAGTGACAGACCTGTCCCCACCAGTACTGTACCCCAGTGTTATACAGTGACAGACCTGTCCCCACCAGTACTGTACCCCAGTGTTATACAGTGACAGACCTGTCCCCACCAGTACTGTACCCTAGTGTTATACAGTGACAGACCTGTCCCCACCAGTACTGTACCCCAGTGTTATACAGTGACAGACCTGTCCCCACCAGTACTGTACCCCAGTGTTATACAGTGACAGACCTGTCCCCACCAGTACTGTACCCTAGTGTTATACAGTGACAGACCTGTCCCCACCAGTACTGTACCCCAGTGTTATACAGTGACAGACCTGTCCCCACCAGTACTGTACCGCAGTGTTATACAGTGACAGACCTGTCCCCATCAGTACTGTACCCCAGTGTTACACAGTGACAGACCTGTCCCCACCAGTACTGTACCCTAGTGTTATACAGTGACAGACCTGTCCCCACCAGTACTGTACCCTAGTGTTATACAGTGACAGACCTGTCCCCACCAGTACTGTACCCCAGTGTTATACAGTGACAGACCTGTCCCCACCAGTACTGTACCCCAGTGTTATACAGTGACAGACCTGTCCCCACCAGTACTGTACCCTAGTGTTATACAGTGACAGACCTGTCCCCACCAGTACTGTACCCCAGTGTTATACAGTGACAGACCTGTCCCCACCAGTACTGTACCCCCGTGTTATACAGTGACAGACCTGTCCCCACCAGTACTGCACCCCAGTGTTATACAGTGACAGACCTGTCCCCACCAGTACTGTACCCTAGTGTTATACAGTGACAGTCCTGTCCCCACCAGTACTGTACGCCAGTGTTATACAGTGACAGACCTGTCCCCATCAGTACTGTACCCCAGTGTTATACAGTGACAGACCTGTCCCCACCAGTACTGTACCTCAGTGTTATACAGTGACAGACCTGTCCCCACCAGTACTGTACCCCAGTGTTACACAGTGACAGACCTGTCCCCACCAGTACTGTACCCCAGTGTTATACAGTGACAGACCTGTCTCCACCAGTACTGTACCCCAGTGTTACACAGTGACAGACCTGTCCCCACCAGTACTGTACCCCAGTGTTACACAGTGACAGACCTGTCCCCACCAGTACTGTACCCCAGTGTTATACAGTGACAGACCTGTCCCCACCAGTACTGTACCCCAGTGTTACACAGTGACAGACCTGTCCCCACCAGTACTGTACCCCAGTGTTATACAGTGACAGACCTGTCTCCACCAGTACTGTACCCCAGTGTTATACAGTGACAGACCTTTCCCCACCAGTACTGTACCCCAGTGTGACACAGTGACAGACCTGTCCCCATCAGTACTGTACCCCAGTGTTATACAGTGACAGACCTGTCCCCACCAGTACTGTACCCCAGTGTTATACAGTGACAGACCTGTCCCCATCAGTACTGTACCCCAGTGTTACACAGTGACAGACCTGTCCCCATCAGTACTGTACCCCAGTGTTATACAGTGACAGACCTGTCCCCACCAGTACTGTACCCTAGTGTTATACAGTGACAGACCTGTCCCCACCAGTACTGTACCCCAATGTTACACAGTGACAGACCTGTCCCCATCAGTACTGTACCCCAGTGTTATACAGTGACAGACCTGTCCCCACCAGTACTGTACCCCAGTGTTATACAGTGACAGACCTGTCCCCACCAGTACTTTACCCCAGTGTTCTTCAGTGACAGACCTGTCCCCACCAGTACTGTACCCCAGTGTTGCACAGTGACAGACCTGTCCCCACCAGGACTGTACCCCAGTGTTATACAGTGACAGACCTGTCCTCACCAGTACTGTACCCCAGCGTTATACAGTGACAGACCTGCCCCACCAGTACTGTACCACAGTGTTATACAGTGACAGACCTCTCCCCACCAGTACTGTCCCCCAGTGTTATACAGTGACAGACCTGTCCCCACCAGTACTGTACCCCAGTGTTATAGAGTAACAGACCTGTCCCCACCAGTACTGTACCCAAGTGTTACACAGTGACAGACCTGTCCCCACCAGTACGTACCCCAGTGTTCTACAGTGACAGACCTGTCCCCACCAGCACTGTACCCCAGCGTTACACAGTGACAGACCTGCCCCACCAGTACTGTACCACAGTGTTATACAGTGACAGACCTGTCCCCACCAGTACTGTACACCAGTGTTATACAGTGACAGACCTGTCCCTACCAGTCCTGTACCCCAGTGTTATACAGTGACAGACCTGTCCCCACCAGTACTGTACCCCAGTGTGATAGTGACAGACCTGTCCTCACCAGTACTGTACCCCAGTGTTATACAGTGACAGACCTGTCCCCACCAGTACTTTACCCCAGTGTTAGACAGTGACAGACCTGTCCCCACCAGTACTGTATCCCAGTGTTATACAGTGACAGACCTGTCCCCACCAGTACTGTACCCCAGTGTGATAGTGACAGACCTGTCCTCACCAGTACTGTACCCCAGTGTTATACAGTGACAGACCTGTCCCCACCAGTACTTTACCCCAGTGTTAGACAGTGACAGACCTGTCCCCACCAGTACTGTACTCCAGTGTTTTACAGTGACAGACCTGCCCCACCAGTACTGTACCGCAGTGGTATACAGTGACAGACCTGTCCCCACCAGTACTGTTCCCCAGTATTATACAGTGACAGACCTGTCCCCACCAGTACTGTACCCCAGTGTTCTTCAGTGACAGACCTGTCCCCACCAGTACTGTACCCCAGTGTTATACAGTGACAGACCTGTCCCCACCAGTACTGTACCCCAGTGTTACACAGTGACAGACCTGTCCCCACCAGGACTGTACCCCAGTGTTCTACAGTGACAGACCTGTCCTCACCAGTACTGTACCCCAGCGTTATACAGTGACAGACCTGCCCCACCAGTACTGTACCACAGTGTTATACAGTGACAGACCTCTCCCCACCAGTACTGTCCCCCAGTGTTATACAGTGACAGACCTGTCCCCACCAGTACTGTAACCCAGTGTTATACAGTGACAGACCTGTCCCCACCAGTATTGTACCCCAGTGTTATACAGTGACATACCTGTCCCCACCAGTACTGTACCCCAGTGTTGTACAGTGACAGACCTGTCCCCACCAGTACTGTACCCCAGTGATACACAGTGACAGACCTGTCCCCACCGGTACTTTACCCCAGTGTTATACAGTGACAGACCTGTAACCACCAGTACTGTACCCCAGTGTTATACAGTGACATACGTGACCCCATCAGTACTGTACCCCAGTGTTATACAATGACAGACTTGTCCCCACCAGTACTGTACGCCAGTGTTATACAGTGACAGACCTGTCCCCACCAGTACTGTACCACAGTGTTATACAGTGACAGACCTGTCCCCACCATTACTGTACCCCAGTGTTATACAGTGACAGACCTGTCCCCACCAGTACTGTATCCCAGTGTTATACAGTGACAGACCTGTCCCCACCAGTACTGTACCACAGTGTGATAGTGACAGACCTGTCCTCACCAGTACTGTACCCCAGTGTTATACAGTGACAGACCTGTCCCCACCAGTACTTTACCCCAGTGTTAGACAGTGACAGACCTGTCCCCACCAGTACTGTACTCCAGTGTTTTACAGTGACAGACCTGCCCCACCAGTACTGTACCGCAGTGGTATACAGTGACAGACCTGTCCCCACCAGTACTGTTCCCCAGTGTTATACAGTGACAGACCTGTCCCCACCAGTACTGTACCCCAGTGTTCTTCAGTGACAGACCTGTCCCCACCAGTACTGTACCCCAGTGTTATACAGTGACAGACCTGTCCCCACCAGTACTGTACCCCAGTGTTACACAGTGACAGACCTGTCCCCACCAGGACTGTACCCCAGTGTTATACAGTGACAGATCTCTCCCCACCAGTACTGTCCCCCAGTGTTATACAGTGACAGACCTGTCCCCACCAGTACTGTAACCCAGTGTTATACAGTGACAGACCTGTCCCCACCAGTACTGTACCCCAGTGTTATACAGTGACATACCTGTCCCCACCAGTACTGTACCCCAGTGTTATACAGTGACAGACCTGTCCCCACCAGCACCGTACCCCAGTGTTATATAGAGACAGACCTGTCCCCACCACTACTGTACACAAGTGTTATACAGTGACAGACCTGTACCCACCAGTACTGTACCCCAGTGTTATAAAGTGACAGACCTGTCCCCACCAGTACTGTACCCCAGTGTTACACAGTGACAGACCTGTCCGCACCAGGACTGTACCCCAGTGTTATACAGTGACAGACCTGTCCCCACCAGTACTGTACCCCAGTGTTATACAGTGACAGACATGTCCCCACCAGTACTGTACCCCAGCGTTATACAGTGACAGACCTGTCCTCACCATTACTGTACCCCAGTGTTATACAGTAACGGACCTGTCCCCACCGGTACTGCACTCCAGTGTTTTACAGTGACAGACCTGTCCCCACCAGTCCTGTACCCCAGTGTTTTACAATGACAGACCTGTCCCCACCAGTACTGTACCCAGTGTTTACAGTGACAGCCCCCCCCCCCAGTACTGGACCCCAGTGTTATACAGTGACAGACCTGTCCCCACCAGTACTGTACCCCAGTGTTATACAGTGACAGACCTGTCCCCACCAGTACTGTACCCCAGCGTTATACAGTGACAGACCTGTCCCCACCAGTACTGTACACCAGTGTTATACAGTGACAGACCTGTCCCCACCAGTACAGTACCCCAGTGTTATACAGTGACAGACCTGTCCCCAGCAGTACTGTACCCCAGTGTGATAGTGACAGACCTGTCCTCACCAGTACTGTCCCCCAGTGTTATACAGTGACAGACCAGTCCCCACCAGTACTGTACCCCAGTGTGATAGTGACAGACCTGTCCCCACCAGTACTTTACCCCAGTGTTAGACAGTGACAGACCTGTCCCCACCAGTACTGTACTCCAGTGTTTTACAGTGACAGACCTGCCCCACCAGTACTGTACCGCAGTGGTATACAGTGACAGACCTGTCCCCACCAGTACTGTTCCAAAGTATTATACAGTGACAGACCTGTCCCCACCAGTACTGTACCCCAGTGTTCTTCAGTGACAGACCTGTCCCCACCAGTACTGTACCCCAGTGTTACACAGTGACAGACCTGTCCCCACCAGTACTGTACCCCAGTGTTCTTCAGTGACAGACCTGTCCCCACCAGTAATGTACCCCAGTGTTATACAGTGACAGACCTGTCCCCACCAGTAATGTACCCCAGTGTTGCACAGTGACAGACCTGTCCCCACCAGGACTGTACCCCAGTGTTCTACAGTGACAGACCTGTCCTCACCAGTACTGTACCCCAGCGTTATACAGTGACAGACCTGCCCCACCAGTACTGTACCACAGTGTTATACAGTGACAGACCTCTCCCCACCAGTACTGTCCCCCAGTGTTATACAGTGACAGACCTGTCCCCACCAGTACTGTACCCCAGTGTTATAGAGTAACAGACCTGTCCCCACCAGTACTGTACCCCAGTGTTACACAGTGACAGACCTGTCCCCACCAGTACTGTACCCCAGTGTTATACAGTGACAGACCTGTCCCCACCAGTCCTGTACCCCAGTGTTCTACAGTGACAGACCTGTCCCCACCAGCACTGTACCCCAGCGTTACACAGTGACAGACCTGCCCCACCAGTACTGTACCACAGTGTTATACAGTGACAGACCTCTCCCCACCAGTACTGTCCCCCAGTGTTATACAGTGACAGACCTGTCCCCACCAGTACTGTAACCCAGTGTTCTACAGTGACAGACCTGTCCCCACCAGTACTGTACCCCAGTGTTATACAGTGACAGACCTGTCCCCACCAGCACTGTACCCCAGTGTTATATAGAGACAGACCTGTCCCCACCACTACTGTACACAAGTGTTATACAGTGACAGACCTGTACCCACCAGTGCTGTACCCCAGTGTTACACAGTGACAGACCTGTCCCCACCGGTACTTTACCCCAGTGTTATACAGTGACAGACCTGTAACCACCAGTACTGTACCCCAGTGTTATACAGTGACATACGTGACCCCATCAGTACTGTACCCCAGTGTTATACAATGACAGACTTGTCCCCACCAGTACTGTACGCCAGTGTTATACAGTGACCGACCTGTCCCCACCAGTACTGTACCACAGTGTTATACAGTGACAGACCTGTCCCCACCATTACTGTACCCCAGTGTTATACAGTGACAGACCTGTCCCCACCAGTACTGTATCCCAGTGTTATAGAGTGACAGACCTGTCCCCACCAGTACTGTACTCCAGTGTTTTACAGTGACAGACCTGTTCCCACCAGTACTGTACCCCAGTGCTTTCCAGTGACAGACCTGCCCCACCAGTACTGTACCGCAGTGGTATACAGTGACAGACCTCTCCCCACCAGTACTGTTCCCCAGTGTTATACAGTGACAGACCTGTCCCCACCAGTACTGTACCCCAGTGTTATACAGTGACAAACCTGTCCCCACCAGTACTGTACTCCAGTGTTATACAGTGACAGACCTGTCCCCACCAGTACTGTACCCCAGTGTTATACAGTAACAGACCTGTCCCCACCAGTACTGTACCCCAGTGTTACACAGTGACAGACCTGTCCCCACCAGTACTGTACTCCAGTGTTTTACAGTGACAGACCTGCCCCACCAGTACTGTACTCCAGTGTTATACAGTGACAGACCTGTCCCCACCAGTACTGTACCCCAGTGTTATACAGTGACAGACCTGTCCCCACCAGTACTGTACCCCAGTGTTACACAGTGACAGACCTGTCCCCACCAGGACTGCACCCCAGTGTTGTACAGTGACAGACCTGTCCCCACCAGTACTGTACCCCAGTGTTCCACAGTGACATTTCTGTCCTCACCAGTACTGTACCCCAGCGTTATACAGTGACAGACCTGCCCCACCAGTACTGTACCACAGTGTTATACAGTGACAGACCTCTCCCCACCAGTACTGTCCCCCAGTGTTATACAGTGACAGACCTGTCCCCACCAGTACTGTAACCCAGTGTTACACAGTGACAGACCTGTCCCCACCAGTACTGTACCCCAGTGTTATAGAGTGACATACCTGTCCCCACCAGTACTGTACCCCAGTGTTATACAGTGACAGACCTGTCCCCACCAGCACTGTACCCCAGTGTTATATAGAGACAGACCTGTCCCCACCACTACTGCACACAAGTGTTATACAGTGACAGACCTGTACCCACCAGTACTGTACCCCAGTGTTAGAAAGTGACAGACCTGTCCCCACCAGTACTGTACCCCAGTGTTACACAGTGACAGACCTGTCCCCACCGGTACTTTACCCCAGTGTTATACAGTGACAGACCTGTCCCCACCAGTCCTGTACCCCAGTGTTTTACAGTGACAGACCTGCCCCACCAGTAATGTACCGCAGTGGTATACAGTGACAGACCTGTCCCCACCAGTACTGTACCCCAGTGTTATACAGTGACAAACCTGTCCCCACCAGTACTGTCCCCCAGTACTACACAGTGACAGACCTGTCCCCACCAGTACTGTACTCCAGTGTTACACAGTGACAGACCTGTCCCCACCAGTACTGTACCCCAGTGTTATACAGTGACAGACCTGTCCCCACCAGTACTGTACCCAGTGTTTACAGTGACAGCCCCCCCCCCCAGTACTGGACCCCAGTGTTATACAGTGACAGACCTGTCCCCACCAGTACTGTACCCCAGTGTTATACAGTGACAGACCTGCACCCACCAGTACTGTACCCCAGCGTTATACAGTGACAGACCTGTCCCCACCAGTATTGTACACCAGTGTTATACAGTGACAGACCTGTCCCCACCAGTACAGTACCCCAGTGTTATACAGTGACAGACCTGTCCCCAGCAGTACTGTACCCCAGTGTGATAGTGACAGACCTGTCCTCACCAGTACTGTCCCCCAGTGTTATACAGTGACAGACCAGTCCCCACTAGTACTTTACCCCAGTGTTAGACAGTGACAGACCTGTCCCCACCAGTACTGTATCCCAGTGTTATACAGTGACAGACCTGTCCCCACCAGTCCTGTACCCCAGTGTTTTACAGTGACAGACCTGCCCCACCAGTAATGTACCGCAGTGGTATACAGTGACAGAACTGTCCCCACCAGTACTGTACCCCAGTGTGATAGTGACAGACCTGTCCCCACCAGTACTTTACCCCAGTGTTAGACAGTGACAGACCTGTCCCCACCAGTACTGTACTCCAGTGTTTTACAGTGACAGACCTGCCCCACCAGTACTGTACCGCAGTGGTATACAGTGACAGACCTGTCCCCACCAGTACTGTTCCAAAGTATTATACAGTGACAGACCTGTCCCCACCAGTACTGTACCCCAGTGTTCTTCAGTGACAGACCTGTCCCCACCAGTAATGTACCCCAGTGTTATACAGTGACAGACCTGTCCCCACCAGTACTGTACCCCAGTGTTGCACAGTGACAGACCTGTCCCCACCAGGACTGTACCCAAGTGTTCTACAGTGACAGACCTGTCCTCACCAGTACTGTACCCCAGCGTTATACAGTGACAGACCTGCCCCACCAGTACTGTACCACAGTGTTATACAGTGACAGACCTCTCCCCACCAGTACTGTCCCCCAGTGTTATACAGTGACAGACCTGTCCCCACCAGTACTGTACCCCAGTGTTATAGAGTAACAGACCTGTCCCCACCAGTACTGTACCCAAGTGTTACACAGTGACAGACCTGTCCCCACCAGTACGTACCCCAGTGTTCTACAGTGACAGACCTGTCCCCACCAGCACTGTACCCCAGCGTTACACAGTGACAGACCTGCCCCACCAGTACTGTACCACAGTGTTATACAGTGACAGACCTGTCCCCACCAGTACTGTACACCAGTGTTATACAGTGACAGACCTGTCCCTACCAGTCCTGTACCCCAGTGTTATACAGTGACAGACCTGTCCCCACCAGTACTGTACCCCAGTGTGATAGTGACAGACCTGTCCTCACCAGTACTGTACCCCACTGTTATACAGTGACAGACCTGTCCCCACCAGTACTTTACCCCAGTGTTAGACAGTGACAGACCTGTCCCCACCAGTACTGTATCCCAGTGTTATACAGTGACAGACCTGTCCCCACCAGTACTGTACCCCAGTGTGATAGTGACAGACCTGTCCTCACCAGTACTGTACCCCAGTGTTATACAGTGACAGACCTGTCCCCACCAGTACTTTACCCCAGTGTTAGACAGTGACAGACCTGTCCCCACCAGTACTGTACTCCAGTGTTTTACAGTGACAGACCTGCCCCACCAGTACTGTACCGCAGTGGTATACAGTGACAGACCTGTCCCCACCAGTACTGTTCCCCAGTATTATACAGTGACAGACCTGTCCCCACCAGTACTGTACCCCAGTGTTCTTCAGTGACAGACCTGTCCCCACCAGTACTGTACCCCAGTGTTATACAGTGACAGACCTGTCCCCACCAGTACTGTACCCCAGTGTTACACAGTGACAGACCTGTCCCCACCAGGACTGTACCCCAGTGTTCTACAGTGACAGACCTGTCCTCACCAGTACTGTACCCCAGCGTTATACAGTGACAGACCTGCCCCACCAGTACTGTACCACAGTGTTATACAGTGACAGACCTCTCCCCACCAGTACTGTCCCCCAGTGTTATACAGTGACAGACCTGTCCCCACCAGTACTGTAACCCAGTGTTATACAGTGACAGACCTGTCCCCACCAGTATTGTACCCCAGTGTTATACAGTGACATACCTGTCCCCACCAGTACTGTACCCCAGTGTTATATAGAGACAGACCTGTCCCCACCACTACTGTACACAAGTGTTATACAGTGACAGACCTGTACCCACCAGTACTGTACCCCAGTGTTATAAAGTGGCAGACCTGTCCCCACCAGTACTGTACCCCAGTGATACACAGTGACAGACCTGTCCCCACCGGTACTTTACCCCAGTGTTATACAGTGACAGACCTGTAACCACCAGTACTGTACCCCAGTGTTATACAGTGACATACGTGACCCCATCAGTACTGTACCCCAGTGTTATACAATGACAGACTTGTCCCCACCAGTACTGTACGCCAGTGTTATACAGTGACAGACCTGTCCCCACCAGTACTGTACCACAGTGTTATACAGTGACAGACCTGTCCCCACCATTACTGTACCCCAGTGTTATACAGTGACAGACCTGTCCCCACCAGTACTGTATCCCAGTGTTATACAGTGACAGACCTGTCCCCACCAGTACTGTACCACAGTGTGATAGTGACAGACCTGTCCTCACCAGTACTGTACCCCAGTGTTATACAGTGACAGACCTGTCCCCACCAGTACTTTACCCCAGTGTTAGACAGTGACAGACCTGTCCCCACCAGTACTGTACTCCAGTGTTTTACAGTGACAGACCTGCCCCACCAGTACTGTACCGCAGTGGTATACAGTGACAGACCTGTCCCCACCAGTACTGTTCCCCAGTGTTATACAGTGACAGACCTGTCCCCACCAGTACTGTACCCCAGTGTTCTTCAGTGACAGACCTGTCCCCACCAGTACTGTACCCCAGTGTTATACAGTGACAGACCTGTCCCCACCAGTACTGTACCCCAGTGTTACACAGTGACAGACCTGTCCCCACCAGGACTGTACCCCAGTGTTATACAGTGACAGATCTCTCCCCACCAGTACTGTCCCCCAGTGTTATACAGTGACAGACCTGTCCCCACCAGTACTGTAACCCAGTGTTATACAGTGACAGACCTGTCCCCACCAGTACTGTACCCCAGTGTTATACAGTGACATACCTGTCCCCACCAGTACTGTACCCCAGTGTTATACAGTGACAGACCTGTCCCCACCAGCACCGTACCCCAGTGTTATATAGAGACAGACCTGTCCCCACCACTACTGTACACAAGTGTTATACAGTGACAGACCTGTACCCACCAGTACTGTACCCCAGTGTTATAAAGTGACAGACCTGTCCCCACCAGTACTGTACCCCAGTGTTACACAGTGACAGACCTGTCCCCACCAGGACTGTACCCCAGTGTTATACAGTGACAGACCTGTCCCCACCAGTACTGTATCCCAGTGTTATACAGTGACAGACATGTCCCCACCAGTACTGTACCCCAGCGTTATACAGTGACAGACCTGTCCTCACCATTACTGTACCCCAGTGTTATACAGTAACGGACCTGTCCCCACCGGTACTGCACTCCAGTGTTTTACAGTGACAGACCTGTCCCCACCAGTCCTGTACCCCAGTGTTTTACAATGACAGACCTGTCCCCACCAGTACTGTACCCAGTGTTTACAGTGACAGCCCCCCCCCCCCAGTACTGGACCCCAGTGTTATACAGTGACAGACCTGTCCCCACCAGTACTGTACCCCAGTGTTATACAGTGACAGACCTGTCCCCACCAGTACTGTACCCCAGCGTTATACAGTGACAGACCTGTCCCCACCAGTACTGTACACCAGTGTTATACAGTGACAGACCTGTCCCCACCAGTACAGTACCCCAGTGTTATACAGTGACAGACCTGTCCCCAGCAGTACTGTACCCCAGTGTGATAGTGACAGACCTGTCCTCACCAGTACTGTCCCCCAGTGTTATACAGTGACAGACCAGTCCCCACCAGTACTGTACCCCAGTGTGATAGTGACAGACCTGTCCTCACCAGTACTGTCCCCCAGTGTTATACAGTGACAGACCAGTCCCCACCAGTACTGTACCCCAGTGTGATAGTGACAGACCTGTCCCCACCAGTACTTTACCCCAGTGTTAGACAGTGACAGACCTGTCCCCACCAGTACTGTACTCCAGTGTTTTACAGTGACAGACCTGCCCCACCAGTACTGTACCGCAGTGGTATACAGTGACAGACCTGTCCCCACCAGTACTGTTCCAAAGTATTATACAGTGACAGACCTGTCCCCACCAGTACTGTACCCCAGTGTTCTTCAGTGACAGACCTGTCCCCACCAGTACTGTACCCCAGTGTTACACAGTGACAGACCTGTCCCCACCAGTACTGTACCCCAGTGTTCTTCAGTGACAGACCTGTCCCCACCAGTAATGTACCCCAGTGTTATACAGTGACAGACCTGTCCCCACCAGTAATGTACCCCAGTGTTGCACAGTGACAGACCTGTCCCCACCAGGACTGTACCCCAGTGTTCTACAGTGACAGACCTGTCCTCACCAGTACTGTACCCCAGCGTTATACAGTGACAGACCTGCCCCACCAGTACTGTACCACAGTGTTATACAGTGACAGACCTCTCCCCACCAGTACTGTCCCCCAGTGTTATACAGTGACAGACCTGTCCCCACCAGTACTGTACCCCAGTGTTATAGAGTAACAGACCTGTCCCCACCAGTACTGTACCCCAGTGTTACACAGTGACAGACCTGTCCCCACCAGTACTGTACCCCAGTGTTATACAGTGACAGACCTGTCCCCACCAGTCCTGTACCCCAGTGTTCTACAGTGACAGACCTGTCCCCACCAGCACTGTACCCCAGCGTTACACAGTGACAGACCTGCCCCACCAGTACTGTACCACAGTGTTATACAGTGACAGACCTCTCCCCACCAGTACTGTCCCCCAGTGTTATACAGTGACAGACCTGTCCCCACCAGTACTGTAACCCAGTGTTCTACAGTGACAGACCTGTCCCCACCAGTACTGTACCCCAGTGTTATACAGTGACAGACCTGTCCCCACCAGCACTGTACCCCAGTGTTATATAGAGACAGACCTGTCCCCACCACTACTGTACACAAGTGTTATACAGTGACAGACCTGTACCCACCAGTGCTGTACCCCAGTGTTATAAAGTGACAGACCTGTCCCCACCAGTACTGTACCCCAGTGTTACACAGTGACAGACCTGTCCCCACCGGTACTTTACCCCAGTGTTATACAGTGACAGACCTGTAACCACCAGTACTGTACCCCAGTGTTATACAGTGACATACGTGACCCCATCAGTACTGTACCCCAGTGTTATACAATGACAGACTTGTCCCCACCAGTACTGTACGCCAGTGTTATACAGTGACAGACCTGTCCCCACCAGTACTGTACCACAGTGTTATACAGTGACAGACCTGTCCCCACCATTACTGTACCCCAGTGTTATACAGTGACAGACCTGTCCCCACCAGTACTGTATCCCAGTGTTATAGAGTGACAGACCTGTCCCCACCAGTACTGTACTCCAGTGTTTTACAGTGACAGACCTGTTCCCACCAGTACTGTACCCCAGTGCTTTCCAGTGACAGACCTGCCCCACCAGTACTGTACCGCAGTGGTATACAGTGACAGACCTCTCCCCACCAGTACTGTTCCCCAGTGTTATACAGTGACAGACCTGTCCCCACCAGTACTGTACCCCAGTGTTATACAGTGACAAACCTGTCCCCACCAGTACTGTACTCCAGTGTTATACAGTGACAGACCTGTCCCCACCAGTACTGTACCCCAGTGTTATACAGTAACAGACCTGTCCCCACCAGTACTGTACCCCAGTGTTACACAGTGACAGACCTGTCCCCACCAGTACTGTACTCCAGTGTTTTACAGTGACAGACCTGCCCCACCAGTACTGTACTCCAGTGTTATACAGTGACAGACCTGTCCCCACCAGTACTGTACCCCAGTGTTATACAGTGACAGACCTGTCCCCACCAGTACTGTACCCCAGTGTTACACAGTGACAGACCTGTCCCCACCAGGACTGCACCCCAGTGTTGTACAGTGACAGACCTGTCCCCACCAGTACTGTACCCCAGTGTTCCACAGTGACATTTCTGTCCTCACCAGTACTGTACCCCAGCGTTATACAGTGACAGACCTGCCCCACCAGTACTGTACCACAGTGTTATACAGTGACAGACCTCTCCCCACCAGTACTGTCCCCCAGTGTTATACAGTGACAGACCTGTCCCCACCAGTACTGTACCCCAGTGTAATACAGTGACAGACCTGTCCCCACCAGTACTGTACCCCAGCGTTATACAGTGACAGACCTGTCCCCACCAGTACTGTACACCAGTGTTATAGTGACAGACCTGTCCCCACCAGTACAGTACCCCAGTGTTATACAGTGACAGACCTGTCCCCAGCAATACTGTACCCCAGTGTGATAGTGACAGACCTGTCCTCACCAGTACTGTCCCCCAGTGTTATACAGTGACAGACCAGTCCCCACCAGTACTGTACCCCAGTGTGATAGTGACAGACCTGTCCCCACCAGTACTTTACCCCAGTGTTAGACAGTGACAGACCTGTCCCCACCAGTACTGTACTCCAGTGTTTTACAGTGACAGACCTGCCCCACCAGTACTGTACCGCAGTGGTATACAGTGACAGACCTGTCCCCACCAGTACTGTTCCAAAGTATTATACAGTGACAGACCTGTCCCCACCAGTACTGTACCCCAGTGTTCTTCAGTGACAGACCTGTCCCCACCAGTACTGTACCCCAGTGTTACACAGTGACAGACCTGTCCCCACCAGTACTGTACCCCAGTGTTCTTCAGTGACAGACCTGTCCCCACCAGTAATGTACCCCAGTGTTATACAGTGACAGACCTGTCCCCACCAGTAATGTACCCCAGTGTTGCACAGTGACAGACCTGTCCCCACCAGGACTGTACCCCAGTGTTCTACAGTGACAGACCTGTCCTCACCAGTACTGTACCCCAGCGTTATACAGTGACAGACCTGCCCCACCAGTACTGTACCACAGTGTTATACAGTGACAGACCTCTCCCCACCAGTACTGTCCCCCAGTGTTATACAGTGACAGACCTGTCCCCACCAGGACTGTACCCCTGTGTTATAGAGTAACAGACCTGTCCCCACCAGTACTGTACCCCAGTGTTACACAGTGACAGACCTGTCCCCACCAGTACTGTACCCCAGTGTTATACAGTGACAGACCTGTCCCCACCAGTCCTGTACCCCAGTGTTCTACAGTGACAGACCTGTCCCCACCAGCACTGTACCCCAGCGTTACACAGTGACAGACCTGCCCCACCAGTACTGTCCCACAGTGTTATACAGTGACAGACCTCTCCCCACCAGTACTGTCCCCCAGTGTTATACAGTGACAGACCTGTCCCCACCAGTACTGTAACCCAGTGTTCTACAGTGACAGACCTGTCCCCACCAGTACTGTACCCCAGTGTTATACAGTGACAGACCTGTCCCCACCAGCACTGTACCCCAGTGTTATATAGAGACAGACCTGTCCCCACCACTACTGTACACAAGTGTTATACAGTGACAGACCTGTACCCACCAGTGCTGTACCCCAGTGTTATAAAGTGACAGACCTGTCCCCACCAGTACTGTACCCCAGTGTTACACAGTGACAGACCTGTCCCCACCGGTACTTTACCCCAGTGTTATACAGTGACAGACCTGTAACCACCAGTACTGTACCCCAGTGTTATACAGTGACATACGTGACCCCATCAGTACTGTACCCCAGTGTTATACAATGACAGACTTGTCCCCACCAGTACTGTACGCCAGTGTTATACAGTGACAGACCTGTCCCCACCAGTACTGTACCACAGTGTTATACAGTGACAGACCTGTCCCCACCATTACTGTACCCCAGTGTTATACAGTGACAGACCTGTCCCCACCAGTACTGTATCCCAGTGTTATAGAGTGACAGACCTGTCCCCACCAGTACTGTACTCCAGTGTTTTACAGTGACAGACCTGTTCCCACCAGTACTGTACCCCAGTGCTTTCCAGTGACAGACCTGCCCCACCAGTACTGTACCGCAGTGGTATACAGTGACAGACCTCTCCCCACCAGTACTGTTCCCCAGTGTTATACAGTGACAGACCTGTCCCCACCAGTACTGTACCCCAGTGTTATACAGTGACAAACCTGTCCCCACCAGTACTGTACTCCAGTGTTATACAGTGACAGACCTGTCCCCACCAGTACTGTACCCCAGTGTTATACAGTAACAGACCTGTCCCCACCAGTACTGTACCCCAGTGTTACACAGTGACAGACCTGTCCCCACCAGTACTGTACTCCAGTGTTTTACAGTGACAGACCTGCCCCACCAGTACTGTACTCCAGTGTTATACAGTGACAGACCTGTCCCCACCAGTACTGTACCCCAGTGTTATACAGTGACAGACCTGTCCCCACCAGTACTGTACCCCAGTGTTACACAGTGACAGACCTGTCCCCACCAGGACTGCACCCCAGTGTTGTACAGTGACAGACCTGTCCCCACCAGTACTGTACCCCAGTGTTCCACAGTGACATTTCTGTCCTCACCAGTACTGTACCCCAGCGTTATACAGTGACAGACCTGCCCCACCAGTACTGTACCACAGTGTTATACAGTGACAAACCTCTCCCCACCAGTACTGTCCCCCAGTGTTATACAGTGACAGACCTGTCCCCACCAGCACTGTACCCCAGTGTTATATAGAGACAGACCTGTCCCCACCACTACTGCACACAAGTGTTATACAGTGACAGACCTGTACCCACCAGTACTGTACCCCAGTGTTAGAAAGTGACAGACCTGTCCCCACCAGTACTGTACCCCAGTGTTACACAGTGACAGACCTGTCCCCACCGGTACTTTACCCCAGTGTTATACAGTGACAGACCTGTCCCCACCAGTCCTGTACCCCAGTGTTTTACAGTGACAGACCTGCCCCACCAGTAATGTACCGCAGTGGTATACAGTGACAGACCTGTCCCCACCAGTACTGTACCCCAGTGTTATACAGTGACAAACCTGTCCCCACCAGTACTGTCCCCCAGTACTACACAGTGACAGACCTGTCCCCACCAGTACTGTACTCCAGTGTTATACAGTGACAGACCTGTCCCCACCAATACTGTACCCCAGTGTGACACAGTGACAGACCTGTCCTCAACAGTACTGTACCCCAGTGTTGTACAGTGACAGACCTGTACCCACGAGTCCTGTACCCCAGTGTTATGCAGTAACAGACCTGTCCCCACCGGGACTGTACCCCAGTGTAAGACAGTGACAGACCTGTCACCACCAGTACTGTATCCCAGTGTTATACAGTGACAGACATGTCCCCACCAGTACTGTACCCCAGCGTTATACAGTGACAGACCTGTCCTCACCATTACTGTACCCCAGTGTTATACAGTAACGGACCTGTCCCCACCGGTACTGCACTCCAGTGTTTTACAGTGACAGACCTGTCCCCACCAGTCCTGTACCCCAGTGTTTTACAATGACAGACCTGTCCCGACCAGTACTGTACACCAGTGTAATAAAGTGACAGACCTCTCCCCACGAATACTGTACCCCAGTGTTACACAGTGACAGACCTGTCCCCACCGGTACTTTACCCCAGTGTTATACAGTGACATACGTGTCCCCACCAGTACTGTACGCCAGTGTTATACAGTGACAGACCTGTCCCCACCAGTACTGTACCACAGTGTTATACAGTGACAGACCTGTCCCCACCATTACTGTATCCCAGTGTTATACAGTGACAGACCTGTCCCCACCAGTACTGTATCCCAGTGTTATACAGTGACAGACCTGTCCCCACCAGTACTGTACCCCAGTGTTAAACAGTGACAGACCTGTCCCCACCAGTACTGTACTCCAGTGTTTTACAGTGACAGACCTGTCCCCACCAGTACTGTACCCCAGTGTTATACAGTGACAGACCTGTCCCCACCAGTACTGTACCCCAGTGCTTTACAGTGACAGACCTGCCCCACCAGTACTGTACCGCAGTGGTATACAGTGACAGACCTCTCCCCACCAGTACTGTTCCCCAGTGTTATACAGTGACAGACCTGTCCCCACCAGTACTGTACCCCAGTGTTATACAGTGACAAACCTGTCCCCACCAGTACTGTACTCCAGTGTTTTGCAGTGACAGACCTGTCCCCACCAGTACTGTACCCCAGTGTTATAGAGTAACAGACCTGTCCCCACCAGTACTGTACCCCAGTGTTACACAGTGACAGACCTGTCCCCACCAGTACTGTACCCCAGTGTTCTACAGTGACAGACCTGTCCTCACCAGTACTGTACCCCAGCGTTACACAGTGACAGACCTGCCCCACCAGTACTGTACCACAGTGTTATACAGTGACAGACCTCTCCCCACCAGTACTGTCCCCCAGTGTTATACAGTGACAGACCTGTCCCCACCAGTACTGTAACCCAGTGTTATACAGTGACAGACCTGTCCCCACCAGTACTGTACCCCAGTGTTATTCAGTGACATACCTGTCCCCACCAGTACTGTACCCCAGTGTTTTTCAGTGACAGACCTGTCCCCACCAGCACTGTACCCCAGTGTTATATAGAGACAGACCTGTCCCCACCACGACTGTACACCAGTGTTATACAGTGACAGACCTGCACCACCAGTACTGTAACCCAGTGTTATACAGTGACAGACCTGTCCCCACCAGTACTGTACCCCAGTGTTATACAGTGACAGACCTGTCCCCACCAGTACTGTACCCCAGTGTTATACAGTGACAGACCTGTCCCCACCAGTACTGTACCCCAGTGTTATACAGTGACATACCTGTCCCCACCAGTACTGTACCCCAGTGTTATACAGTGACATACCTGTCCCCACTAGTACTGTACCCCAGTGTTATACAGTGACAGACCTGTCCCCACCAGCACTGTACCCCAGTGTTACAGAGACAGACCTGTCCCCACCAGTACTGTACCCCCGTGTTATACAGTGACAGACCTGTACCCACCAGTACTGTACCCCAGTGTTTTCCAGTGACAGACCTGTCCCCACCAGTACTGTACCCCAGTGTTACACAGTGACAGACCTGTCCCCACCGGTACTTTACCCCAGTGTTATACAGTGACAGACCTCTCCCCATCAGTACTGTCCCCCAGTGTTATACTGTGACAGACCTGTCCCCACCAGTACTGTAACCCAGTGTTATACAGTGACAGACCTGTCCCCACCAGTACTGTACCCCAGTGTTATACAGTGACAGACCTGTCCCCACCACTACTGTAACCCAGTGTTATACAGTGACAGACCTGTCCCCACCAGTACTGTACCCCAGTGTTATACAGTGACAGACCTGTCCCCACCACTACTGTACACCAGTGTTATACAGTGACAGACCTGTACCCACCAGTACTGTACCCC
Organism: Heterodontus francisci; assembly: GCF_036365525.1. Classification (NCBI taxonomy): domain Eukaryota; kingdom Metazoa; phylum Chordata; class Chondrichthyes; order Heterodontiformes; family Heterodontidae; genus Heterodontus; species Heterodontus francisci. The sequence continues at coordinate 320,631 of NW_027141218.1, forward strand.
AGTGTTATACAGTGACAGACCTGTCCCCACCGGTACTGTACTCCAGCGTTATACAGTGACAGACCTGCACCACCAGTACTGTAACCCAGTGTTATACAGTGACAGACCTGCCCCACCAGTACTGTACCGCAGTGGTATACTGTGACAGACCTGTCCCCACCAGTACTGTACCCCAGTGTTATACAGTGACAGACCTGTCCCCACCAGTACTGTACCCCAGCGTTATACAGTGACAGACCTGTCCTCAGCATTACTGTACCCGTGTTATACAGTGACAGACCTGTGCCCACCAGTACTGTACCCCAGTGTTATACAGTGACATACCTGTCCCCACCAGTACTGTACTCCAGTGTTATACAGTGACATACCTGTCCCCACCAGTACTGTACCCCAGTGTTATACAGTGACAGGCCTGTCCCCACCAGCACTGTACCCCAGTGTTATATAGAGACAGACCTGTCCCCACCAGTACTGTACCCCCGTGTTATGCAGTGACAGACCTGTCCCCACCAGCACTGTACCCCAGTGTTATACAGTGACAGACCTGTCCCCACAACTACTGTACACCAGTGTTATGCAGTGACAGACCTGTCCTCACCAGAACTGTAACCCAGTGTTATACAGTGACAGACCACTCCCCCACCCCCCCCAGTACTGTACCCCAGGGTTATACAGTGACATACCTGTCCCCACCAGTACTGTACCCCAGTGTTATACAGTGACATACCTGTCCCCACCAGCACTGTACCCCAGTGTTATACAGTGACAGACATGTCCCCACCAGTACTGTACCCCAGTGTTATACAGTGACATACCTGTCCCCACCAGTACTGTACTCCAGTGTTATACAGTGACATACCTGTCCCCACCAGTACTGTACCCCAGTGTTATACAGTGACAGACCTGTCCCCACCAGCACTGTACCCCAGTATTATATAGACAGACCTGTCCCCACCAGTACTGTACCCCCGTGTTATGCAGTGACAGACCTGTCCCCACCAGCACTGTACCCCCGTGTTATGCAGTGACAGACCTGTCCCCACCAGCACTGTACCCCAGTGTTATATAGAGACAGACCTGTCCCCACCACTACTGTACACCAGTGTTATGCAGTGACAGACCTGTACCCACCAGTACTGTACCCCCGTGTTATGCAGTGACAGACCTGTCCCCACCAGCACTGTACCCCAGTGTTATATAGAGACAGACCTGTCCCCACCACTACTGTACACCAGTGTTATGCAGTGACAGACCTGTACCCACCAGTACTGTACCCCAGTGTTATACAGTGACAGACCTGTCCCCACCGGTTCTTTACCCCAGTGTTATACAGTGACAGACCTGTAACCACCAGTACTGTACCCCAGTGTTATACAGTGACAGACCTGTCCCCATCAGTACTGTACCCCAGTGTTATACAGTGACAGACCTGTCCTCACCAGTACTGTACCCCAGCGTTATACAGTGACAGACCTGTCCCCACCAGTACTGTACTCCAGCGTTATACAGTGACAGGCCTGCACCACCAGTACTGTAACCCAGTGTTATACAGTGACAGACCTGACCCACCAGTACTGTACCGCAGTGGTATACAGTGACAGACCTGTCCCCACCAGTACTGTACCCCAGTGTTATACAGTGACAGACCTGTCCCCACCAGTACTGTACCCCAGTGTTATCCAGTGACAGACCTGTCCCCACCAGTACTGTACCCCAGTGTTATACAGTGACATACCTGTCCCCACCAGTACTGTACCCCAGTGTTATACAGTGACATACCTTTCCCCACTAGTACTGTACCCCAGTGTTATACAGTGACAGACCTGTCCCCACCAGCACTGTACCCCAGTGTTACAGAGACAGACCTGTCCCCACCAGTACTGTACCCCCGTGTTATACAGTGATAGACCTGTACCCACCAGTACTGTACCCCAGTGTTTTCCAGTGACAGACCTGTCCCCACCAGTACAGTACCCCAGTGATACACAGTGACAGACCTGTCCCCACCGGTACTTTACCCCAGTGTTATACAGTGACAGACCTCTCCCCACCAGTACTGTCCCCCAGTGTTATACAGTGACAGACCTGTCCCCACCAGTACTGTAACCCAGTGTTATACAGTGACAGACCTGTCCCCACCAGTACTGTACCCCAGTGTTATACAGTGACAGACCTGTCCCCACCACTACTGTACACCAGTGTTATACAGTGACAGACCTGTAACCACCAGTACTGTACCCCAGTGTTATATAGAGACAGACCTGTCCCCACCACTACTGTACACCAGTGTTATGCAGTGACAGACCTGTACCCACCAGTACTGTACCCCCGTGTTATGCAGTGACAGACCTGTCCCCACCAGCACTGTACCCCAGTGTTATATAGAGACAGACCTGTCCCCACCACTACTGTACACCAGTGTTATGCAGTGACAGACCTGTACCCACCAGTACTGTACCCCAGTGTTATACAGTGACAGACCTGTCCCCACCGGTTCTTTACCCCAGTGTTATACAGTGACATACCTGTCCCCACCAGTACTGTACTCCAGTGTTATACAGTGACATACCTGTCCCCACCAGTACTGTACCCCAGTGTTATACAGTGACAGACCTGTCCCCACCAGCACTGTACCCCAGTATTATATAGACAGACCTGTCCCCACCAGTACTGTACCCCCGTGTTATGCAGTGACAGACCTGTCCCCACCAGCACTGTACCCCCGTGTTATGCAGTGACAGACCTGTCCCCACCAGCACTGTACCCCAGTGTTATATAGAGACAGACCTGTCCCCACCACTACTGTACACCAGTGTTATGCAGTGACAGACCTGTACCCACCAGTACTGTACCCCCGTGTTATGCAGTGACAGACCTGTCCCCACCAGCACTGTACCCCAGTGTTATATAGAGACAGACCTGTCCCCACCACTACTGTACACCAGTGTTATGCAGTGACAGACCTGTACCCACCAGTACTGTACCCCAGTGTTATACAGTGACAGACCTGTCCCCACCGGTTCTTTACCCCAGTGTTATACAGTGACAGACCTGTAACCACCAGTACTGTACCCCAGTGTTATACAGTGACAGACCTGTCCCCATCAGTACTGTACCCCAGTGTTATACAGTGACAGACCTGTCCTCACCAGTACTGTACCCCAGCGTTATACAGTGACAGACCTGTCCCCACCAGTACTGTACTCCAGCGTTATACAGTGACAGGCCTGCACCACCAGTACTGTAACCCAGTGTTATACAGTGACAGACCTGACCCACCAGTACTGTACCGCAGTGGTATACAGTGACAGACCTGTCCCCACCAGTACTGTACCCCAGTGTTATACAGTGACAGACCTGTCCCCACCAGTACTGTACCCCAGTGTTATCCAGTGACAGACCTGTCCCCACCAGTACTGTACCCCAGTGTTATACAGTGACATACCTTTCCCCACTAGTACTGTACCCCAGTGTTATACAGTGACAGACCTGTCCCCACCAGCACTGTACCCCAGTGTTACAGAGACAGACCTGTGCCCACCAGTACTGTACCCCCGTGTTATACAGTGATAGACCTGTACCCACCAGTACTGTACCCCAGTGTTTTCCAGTGACAGACCTGTCCCCACCAGTACTGTACCCCAGTGTTACACAGTGACAGACCTGTCCCCACCGGTACTTTACCCCAGTGTTATACAGTGACAGACCTCTCCCCACCAGTACTGTCCCCCAGTGTTATACAGTGACAGACCTGTCCCCACCAGTACTGTAACCCAGTGTTATACAGTGACAGACCTGTCCCCACCAGTACTGTACCCCAGTGTTATACAGTGACAGACCTGTCCCCACCACTACTGTACACCAGTGTTATACAGTGACAGACCTGTAACCACCAGTACTGTACCCCAGTGTTATACAGTGACAGACGTGACCACATCAGTACTGTACCCCAGTGTTATACAATGACAGACTTGTCCCCACCAGTACTGTACGCCAGTGTTATACAGTGACAGACCTGTCCCCACCAGTACTGTACCACAGTGTTATAGAGTGACAGACCTGTCCCAACCAGTACTGTACGCCAGTATTATACAGTGACAGACCTGTCCCCACCAGTACTGTACCCCAGTGTTCTTCAGTGACAGACCTGTCCCCACCAGTAATGTACCCCAGTGTTATACAGTGACAGACCTGTCCCCACCAGTACTGTACCCCAGTGTTATACAGTGACAGACCTGTCCCCACCAGTACTGTACCCCAGTGTTATACAGTGACATACCTTTCCCCACTAGTACTGTACCCCAGCGTTATGCAGTAACGGACCTGTCTCCACCAGTACTGTACCCCAGCGTTATACAGTGACAGACCTGCACCACCAGTACTGTACCCCAGTGTTATACAGTGACATACCTTTCCCCACCAGTACTGTACCCCAGTGTTATACAGTGACATACCTTTCCCCACTAGTACTGTACTCCAGCGTTATACAGTGACAGACCTGCACCACCAGTACTGTAACCCAGTGTTATACAGTGACAGACCTGCCCCACCAGTACTGTACCGCAGTGGTATACAGTGACAGACCTGTCCCCACCAGTACTGTAACCCAGTGGTATACAGTGACAGACCTGTCCCCACCAGTATTGTACCCCAGTGTTATACAGTGACATACCTGTCCCCACCAGTACTGTACCCCAGCGTTATAGTGACAGACCTGTCCTCACCATTACTGTACCCCAGTGGTATACAGTGACAGACCTGTCCCCACCAGTACTGTACCTCAGTGTTATAGTGACAGACCTGTCCCCACCAGTACTGTACCTCAGTGTTATACAGTGACAGACCTGTCCCCACCAGCACTGTACCTCAGTGTTAGACAGTGACAGACCTGTCCCCACCAGTACTGTACCCCAGTGTTATACAGTGACATACCTGTCCCCACCAGTACTGTACTCCAGTGTTATACAGTGACATACCTGTCCCCACCAGTACTGTAGCCCAGTGTTATACAGTGACAGACCTGTCCCCACCAGTACTGTACCCCAGTGTTATACAGTGACATACCTGTCCCCACCAGTACTGTACTCCAGTGTTATACAGTGACATACCTGTCCCCACCAGTACTATACCCCAGTGTTATACAGTGACAGACCTGTCCCCACCAGCACTGTACCCCAGTGTTATATAGAGACAGCCCTGTCCCCACCAGTACTGCACCCCCGTGTTATGCAGTGACAGACCTGTACCCACCAGTACTGTCCCCCAGTGTTTTCCAGTGACAGACCTGTCCCCACCAGTACTGTACCCCAGTGTTACACAGTGACAGACCTGTCCCCACCGGTACTTTACCCCAGTGTTATACAGTGACAGACCGGTCCCCACCAGTATTGTACCCCAGTGTTACACAGTGACAGACCTGTCCCCACTGGTACTTTACCCCAGTGTTATGCAGTGACAGACCTGTCCCCACCAGTACTGTACCCCAGTGTTACACAGTGACAGACCTGTCCCCACCGGTACTTTACCCCAGTGTTATACAGTGACAGACCGGTCCCCACCAGTACTGTACCCCAGTGTTACACAGTGACAGACCTGTCCCCACTGGTACTTTACCCCAGTGTTATGCAGTGACAGACCTGTCCCCACCAGTACTGTACCCCAGTGTTATACAGTGACATACGTGACCCCATCAGTACTGTACCCCAGTGTTATACAGTGACAGACCTGTCCCCACCAGTACTGTACCCCAGTGTTATACAGTGACAGACTTGTCCCCACCAGTACTGTACGCCAGTGTTTTACACTGACAGACCTGTCCCCACCAGTCCTGTAGCCCAGTGTTATACAGTGAGACCTGTCCCCCCCAGTACTGTACCCCAGTGTTGTACAGTGACAGACCTGCCCCACTAGTACTGTACCCCAGTGTTATACAGTGACATACCTGTCCCCACCAGTACTGTACCCCAGTGTTCTTCAGTGACATACCTGTCCCCACCAGTACTGTACCCCAGTGTTCTTCAGTGACAGACCTGTCCCCACCAGTACTGTACCCCAGTGTTATACAGTGACAGACCTGTCCCCACCAGTAATGTCTCCCAGTGTTATCCAGTGACAGACCTCTCCCCACCAGTACTGTACCCCAGTGTTATACAGTGACAGACCTGTCCCCACCAGTACTGTATCCCAGTGTTAAACAGTGACAGACCTGTCCCCACCAGTACTGTATCCCAGTGTTATGCAGTGAATGACCTGTCCCCACCAGTACTGTACCCCAGTGTTATACAGTGACAGACATGTCCCCACCAGTACTGTACCCCAGTGTTATACAGTGACAGACCCGTCCCCACCAGTACTGTACCCCAGTGTTATACAGTGACATACCTGTCCCCACCAGTACTGTACCCCAGTGTTATACAGTGACAGACCTGTCCCCACCAGCACTGTACCCCAGTGTTACAGAGACAGACCTGTCCCCACCAGTGCTGTACCCCCGTGTTATACAGTGACAGACCTGTACCCACCAGTACTGTACCCCAGTGTTTTCCAGTGACAGACCTGTCCCCACCAGTACTGTACCCCAGTGTTACACAGTGACAGACCTGTCCCCACCGGTACTTTACCCCAGTGTTATACAGTGACAGACCTCTCCCCACCAGTACTGTCCCCCAGTGTTATACAGTGACAGACCTGTCCCCACCAGTACTGTAACCCAGTGTTATACAGTGACAGACCTGTCCCCACCAGTTTTGTACCCCAGTATTATACAGTGACAGACCTGTCCCCACCACTACTGTACACCAGTGTTATACAGTGACAGACCTGTACCCACCAGTACTGTACCCCAGTGTTATACAGTGACAGACCTGTCCCCACCACTACTGTACACCAGTGTTATACAGTGACAGACCTGTAACCACCAGTACTGTACCCCAGTGTTATACAGTGACAGACGTGACCACATCAGTACTGTACCCCAGTGTTATACAATGACAGACTTGTCCCCACCAGTACTGTACGCCAGTGTTATACAGTGACAGACCTGTCCCCACCAGTACTGTACCACAGTGTTATAGAGTGACAGACCTGTCCCAACCAGTACTGTACGCCAGTATTATACAGTAATCACACCGTCACACTGAAAATACTGTCCACAGTTCCCGTCTCCCGATCACACCGTCACACTGACAATACTGTCCACAGTTCCCGTCTCTATATCACACCGTCACACTGACAATACTGTCCACAGCTCCGGTCTCCGTATCACACCGTCACACTGACAATACTGTCCACAGTTCCCGTCTCTATATCACACCGTCACACTGACAATACTGTCCACAGTTCCGATCTCTATATCACACCGTCACACTGACAATACTGTCCACAGTTCCGATCTCCGTATCACACCGTCACACTGACAATACTGTCCACAGTTCCGGTCTCCATATCACACCGTCACACTGACAATACTGTCCACAGTTCCGATCTCCGTATCACACCGTCACACTGACAATACTGTCCACAGTTCCGATCTCCGTATCACACCGTCACACTGACAATACTGTCCACAGTTCCGATCTCCCAATCACACCGTCACACTGACAATACTGTCCACAGTTCCGATCTCCGTATCACACCGTCACACTGACAATACTGTCCACAGTTCCCGTCTCTATATCACACCGTCACACTGACAATACTGTCCACAGTTCCGATCTCCCTATCACACCGTCACACTGACAATACTGTCCACAGTTCCGATCTCCGTATCACACCGTCACACTGACAATACTGTCCACAGTTCCGATCTCCCAATCACACCGTCACACTGACAATACTGTCCACAGTTCCGATCTCCGTATCACACCGTCACACTGACAATACTGTCCACAGTTCCCGTCTCTATATCACACCGTCACACTGACAACACTGTCCACAGTTCCGATCTCTATATCACACCGTCACACTGACAATACTGTCCACAGTTCCGATCTCTTTCTCACACCGTCACACTGACAATACTGTCCACAGTTCCGATCTCCCTATCACACCGTCACACTGACAATACTGTCCACAGTTCCGATCTCCCTATCACACCGTCACACTGACAATACTGTCCACAGTTCCGATCTCTATATCACACCGTCACACTGACAACACTGTCCACAGTTCCGATCTCTATATCACACCGTCACACTGACAATACTGTCCACAGTTCCGATCTCTTTCTCACACCGTCACACTGACAATACTGTCCACAGTTCCGATCTCCCTATCACACCGTCACACTGACAATACTGTCCACAGTTCCGATCTCCATATCACACCGTCACACTGACAATACTGTCCACAGTTCCCGTCTCCATATCACACCGTCACACTGACAATACTGTCCACAGTTCCGGTCTCCATATCACACCGTCACACTGACAATACTGTCCACAGTTCCGATCTCCATATCACACCGTCAAACTGACAATACTGTCCACAGTTCTGATCTCCGTATCACACCGTCACACTGACAATACTGTCCACAGTTCCGATCTCCGTATCACACCGTCACACTGACAATACTGTCCACAGTTCCCGTCTCTATATCACACCGTCACACTGACAATACTGTCCACAGTTCCGGTCTATATATCACACCGTCACACTGACAATACTGTCCACAGTTCCCGTCTCCATATCACACCGTCACACTGACAATACTGTCCACAGTTCCGGTCTCCATATCACACCGTCACACTGACAATACTGTCCACAGTTCCCGTCTCCATATCACACCGTCACACTGACAATACTGTCCACAGTTCCGGTCTCCATATCACACCGTCACACTGACAATACTGTCCACAGTTCCGATCTCCATATCACACCGTCACACTGACAATACTGTCCACAGTTCCGGTCTCCATATCACACCGTCACACTGACAATACTGTCCACAGTTCCGATCTCCGTATCACACCGTCACACTGACAATACTGTCCACAGTTCCCGTCTCTATATCACACCGTCACACTGACAATACTGTCCACAGTTCCGGTCTATATATCACACCGTCACACTGACAATACTGTCCACAGTTCCCGTCTCTATATCACACCGTCACACTGACAATACTGTCCACAGTTCCGATCTCTATATCACACCGTCACACTGACAATACTGTCCACAGTTCCCGTCTCTATATCACACCGTCACACTGACAATACTGTCCACAGTTCCGATCTCTATATCACACCATCACACTGACAATACTGTCCACAGTTCCGATCTCTATATCACACCTTCACACTGACAATACTGTCCACAGTTCCGGTCTCTATATCACACCGTCACACTGACAATACTGTCCACAGTTCCGATCTCTATATCACACCGTCACACTGACAATACTGTCCACAGTTCCCGTCTCTATATCACACCGTCACACTGACAATACTGTCCACAGTTCCGATCTCTATATCACACCGTCACACTGACAATACTGTCCACAGTTCCCGTCTCCCGAATTCACCGTCACACTGACAATACTGTCCACAGTTCCCGTCTCCCGATCACACCGTCACACTGACAATACTGTCCACAGTTCCGATCTCTATATCACACCGTCACACTGACAATACTGTCCACAGTTCCGATCTCTATATCACACCGTCACACTGACAATACTGTCCACAGTTCCGATCTCTATATCACACCGTCACACTGACAATACTGTCCACAGTTCCCGTCTCCCGATCACACCGTCACACTGACAATACTGTCCACAGTTCCCGTCTCCCGATCACACCGTCACACTGACAATACTGTCCACAGTTCCCGTCTCCCGATCACACCGTCACACTGACAATACTGTCCACAGTTCCGATCTCTATATCACACCGTCACACTGACAATACTGTCCACAGTTCCCGTCTCCCGATCACACCGTCACACTGACAATACTGTCCACAGTTCCCGTCTCCCGATCACACCGTCACACTGACAATACTGTCCACAGTTCCCGTCTCCCGATCACACCGTCACACTGACAATACTGTCCACAGTTCCCGTCTCCCGATCACACCGTCACACTGACAATACTGTCCACAGTTCCCGTCTCCCGATCACACCGTCACACTGACAATACTGTCCACAGTTCCCGTCTCCATATCACACCGTCACACTGACAATACTGTCCACAGTTCCCGTCTCCATATCACACCGTCACACTGACAATACTGTCCACAGTTCCCGTCTCTATATCACACCGTCACACTGACAATACTGTCCACAGTTCCCGTCTCCCGATCACACCGTCACACTGACAATACTGTCCACAGTTCCCGTCTCTATATCACACCATCACACTGACAACACTGTCCACAGTTCCGATCTCCGTATCACACCGTCACACTGACAATACTGTCCACAGTTCCGATCTCTATATCACACCGTCACACTGACAATACTGTCCACAGTTCCCGTCTCTATATCACACCATCACACTGACAATACTGTCCACAGTTCCCGTCTCCCGATCACACCGTCACACTGACAATACTGTCCACAGTTCCCGTCTCCCGATCACACCGTCACACTGACAATACTGTCCACAGTTCCCGTCTCCCGATCACACCGTCACACTGACAATACTGTCCACAGTTCCCGTCTCCCGATCACACCGTCACACTGACAATACTGTCCACAGTTCCCGTCTCCCGATCACACCGTCACACTGACAATACTGTCCACAGTTCCCGTCTCCATATCACACCGTCACACTGACAATACTGTCCACAGTTCCCGTCTCCATATCACACCGTCACACTGACAATACTGTCCACAGTTCCCGTCTCTATATCACACCGTCACACTGACAATACTGTCCACAGTTCCCGTCTCCCGATCACACCGTCACACTGACAATACTGTCCACAGTTCCCGTCTCCATATCACACCGTCACACTGACAATACTGTCCACAGTTCCCGTCTCCATATCACACCGTCACACTGACAATACTGTCCACAGTTCCCGTCTCTATATCACACCGTCACACTGACAATACTGTCCACAGTTCCCGTCTCCCGATCACACCGTCACACTGACAATACTGTCCACAGTTCCCGTCTCTATATCACACCGTCACACTGACAACACTGTCCACAGTTCCGATCTCCGTATCACACCGTCACACTGACAATACTGTCCACAGTTCCGATCTCTATATCACACCGTCACACTGACAATACTGTCCACAGTTCCCGTCTCCCGATCACACCGTCACACTGACAATACTGTCCACAGTTCCCGTCTCCCGATCACACCGTCACACTGACAATACTGTCCACAGTTCCCGTCTCCCGATCACACCGTCACACTGACAATACTGTCCACAGTTCCCGTCTCTATATCACACCATCACACTGACAATACTGTCCACAGTTCCCGTCTCTATATCACACCGTCACACTGACAATACTGTCCACAGTTCCCGTCTCCATATCACACCGTCACACTGACAATACTGTCCACAGTTCCCGTCTCCATATCACACCGTCACACTGACAATACTGTCCACAGTTCCGATCTCTATATCACACCGTCACACTGACAATACTGTCCACAGTTCCGATCTCTATATCACACCGTCACACTGACAATACTGTCCACAGTTCCGATCTTGATATCACACCGTCACACTGACAATACTGTCCACAGTTCCCGTCTCTATATCACACCGTCACACTGACAATACTGTCCACAGTTCCGATCTCTATATCACACCGTCACACTGACAATACTGTCCACAGTTCCCGTCTCTATATCACACCGTCACACTGACAATACTGTCCACAGTTCCGATCTCTATATCACACCGTCACACTGACAATACTGTCCACAGTTCCCGTCTCTATATCACACCATCACACTGACAATACTGTCCACAGTTCCCGTCTCCATATCACACCGTCACACTGACAATACTGTCCACAGTTCCCGTCTCCATATCACACCGTCACACTGACAATACTGTCCACAGTTCCCGTCTCTATATCACACCGTCACACTGACAATACTGTCCACAGTTCCGATCTCTATATCACACCGTCACACTGACAATACTGTCCACAGTTCCCGTCTCTATATCACACCGTCACACTGACAATACTGTCCACAGTTCCGATCTCCATATCACACCGTCACACTGACAATACTGTCCACAGTTCCGATCTCTATATCACACCGTCACACTGACAATACTGTCCACAGTTCCGATCTCCATATCACACCGTCACACTGACAATACCGTCCACAGTTCCGATCTCCATATCACACCGTCACACTGACAATACTGTCCACAGTTCCGATCTCCATATCACACCGTCACACTGACAATACTGTCCACAGTTCCCGTCTCCATATCACACCGTCACACTGACAATACTGTCCACAGTTCCCGTCTCTATATCACACCGTCACACTGACAATACTGTCCACAGTTCCGATCTCTATATCACACCGTCACACTGACAATACTGTCCACAGTTCCCGTCTCTATATCACACCGTCACACTGACAATACTGTCCACAGTTCCGATCTCCATATCACACCGTCACACTGACAATACTGTCCACAGTTCCGATCTCTATATCACACCGTCACACTGACAATACTGTCCACAGTTCCCGTCTCCATATCACACCGTCACACTGACAGTACTGTCCACAGTTCCGATCTCCATATCACACCGTCACACTGACAATACCGTCCACTGTTTCGATCTCCATATCACACCGTCACACTGACAATACTGTCCACAGTTCCGATCTCCATATCACACCGTCACACTGACAATACTGTCCACAGTTCCGATCTCCATATCACACCGTCACACTGACAATACCGTCCACAGTTCCGATCTCCATATCACACCTATATCACACCTTCACACTGACAATACTGTCCACAGTTCCGATCTCTATATCACACCTTCACACTGACAATACTGTCCACAGTTCCGATCTCTATATCACACCTTCACACTGACAATACTGTCCACAGTTCCGATCTCTATATCACACCGTCACACTGACAATACTGTCCACAGTTCCCGTCTCTATATCACACCGTCACACTGACAATACTGTCCACAGTTCCCGTCTCTATATCACACCGTCGCACTGACAATACTGTCCACAGTTCCGATCTCTATATCACACCGTCACACTGACAATACTGTCCACAGTTCCCGTCTCCATATCACACCGTCACACTGACAATACTGTCCACAGTTCCGATCTCCGTATCACACCGTCACACTGACAATACTGTCCACAGTTCCCGTCTCTATATCACACCGTCACACTGACAATACTGTCCACAGTTCCGATCTCCATATCACACCGTCACACTGACAATACTGTCCACAGTTCCGATCTCCATATCACACCGTCACACTGACAATACTGTCCACAGTTCCGATCTCCATATCACACCGTCACACTGACAATACTGTCCACAGTTCCCGTCTCCATATCACACCGTCACACTGACAATACTGTCCACAGTTCCCGTCTCCATATCACACCGTCACACTGACAATACTGTCCACAGTTCCCGTCTCCATATCACACTGTCACACTGACAACACTGTCCACAGTTCCGATCTCCATATCACACCGTCACACTGACAATACTGTCCACAGTTCCGATCTCCGTATCACACCGTCACACTGACAATACTGTCCACAGTTCCCGTCTCCATATCACACCGTCACACTGACAATACTGTCCACAGTTCCCGTCTCTATATCACACCGTCACACTGACAATACTGTCCACAGTTCCGGTCTCTATATCACACCGTCACACTGACAATACTGTCCACAGTTCCGGTCTCTATATCACACCGTCACACTGACAATACTGTCCACAGTTCCGGTCTCTATATCACACCGTCACACTGACAATACTGTCCACAGTTCCGGTCTCTATATCACACCGTCACACTGACAATACTGTCCACAGTTCCGGTCTCTATATCACACCGTCACACTGACAATACTGTCCACAGTTCCGATCTCCATATCACACCGTCACACTGACAATACTGTCCACAGTTCCGGTCTCTATATCACACCGTCACACTGACAATACTGTCCACAGTTCCGGTCTCTATATCACACCGTCACACTGACAATACTGTCCACAGTTCCGGTCTCTATATCACACCGTCACACTGACAATACTGTCCACAGTTCCCGTCTCTGGCTGGTCCAGTTCAGTTTCTGGTCAATGGTAACCCCCAGGATGTTGATAGTGGGGGATTCAGTGATGGTGATGCCATTGACTGTCAAGGGGAGATCTCTTGTTGGAGATGTTCATTGCCTGGCACTTGTGTGGCGCAAATGTTACTTGCCACTTATCAGCCCAAGCCTGGATATTGTCCAAGTCTTGCTGCATTTCTACACGGACTTCTTCAGTATCTGAGGAGTCACGAATGGTGCTGAACATTGTGCAATCATCAGTGAACATCCCCACTTCTGACCTTACGATTGAAGGTAGGTCATTGATGAAGCAGCTGAAGATGGTTGGGCCTCGGACACTACTCTGAGGAACTCCTGCAGCGATGTCCTGGAGCTTAGATGATTGACCTCCAACAACCACAACCATCTTCCTTTGTGCTAGGTATGACTCCAGCCAGCAGAGGGTTTTCCCCCGATTCCCATTGACCTCAGTTTTGCTAGGGCTCCTTGATGCCATACTCGGTCAAACACTGCCTTGATGTCAAGGGCAGTCACTCTCACCTCACCTCTTGCATTCAGCTCTTTTGTCCATGTTTGAACTAAGGCTGTAATGAGGTCAGGAGCTGAGTGGCCCTGGCGGAACCCAAACTGAGCGTCACTGAGCAGGTTGTTGCTAAGCAAGTGCTGCTTGATGGCACTGTTGATGACACCTTCCATCACTTTACTGATGATTGAGAGTAGGCTGATGGGGCGGTAATCGGCCGGGTTGGACTTGTCCTGCTTTTTGTGTACAGGACATACCTGGGCAATTTTCCACATTGCAGGGTCGATGCCAGTGTTGTAGCTGTACTGGAACAGCTTGGCTAGGGGCGCGGCAAGTTCTGGAGCACAGGTCTTCAGTACTATTGCCGGAATGTTGTCAGGGCCCATAGCTTTTGCAGTATCCAGTGTCTTCAGTCGTTTCTTGATATCACGTGGAGTGAATCGAATTGGCTGAAGTCTGACATCTGTGATGCTGGGGACTTCAGGAGGAGGCTGAGATGGATCATCAACTCGGCACTTCTGGCTGAAGATTGTTGCAAATGCTTCAGCCTTATCTTTCGCACTGATGTGCTGGGCTCCCCCATCATTGAGGACGGGGATATTTGTGGAGCCACCTCCTCCAGTTAGTTGTTTAATTGTCCACCACCATTCACGACTGGATGTGGCAGGACTGCAGAGCTTAGATCTGATCCGTTGGTTATGGGATTGCTTAGCTCTGTCTATCGCATGCTGCTTACGCAGTTTGGCACGCAGATAGTCCTGTGTTGTAGCTTCATCAGGTTGACACCTCGTTTTGAGGTATGCCTGCTGCTGCTCCTGGCATGCCCTCCTGCACTCTTCATTGAACCTGGGTTGGTCTCCTGTCTTGATGGTAATGGTAGAGTGGGGGATATGCCGGGCCATGAGGTTACAGATTGTGGTTGAGTACAATTCTGCTGCTGCTGATGGTCCACAGCGCCTCATGGATGCCCAGTTTTGCATTGCTAGATCTGTTCGAAATCTATCCCATTTAGCACGGTGATAGTGCCACACAACACGATGGAGGGTATCCTCAATGTGAAGGCGGGACTTCGTCTCCACAAGGACTGTGTGGTGGTCACTCCTACCAGTACTGTCATGGACAGAAGCATCTGCGGCAGGCTACCACTCAGAGAAAACAGGCAGGAGGCCATTTAGCCCACTGTGCCTGTGCCGGGTTTTTGAAAGTTTGATTCAATGAATCTCACTTCCCCCCCCCACCCTGCTCTATCTTAACATTCCTGTAAATTTCTCCCCTTCCAGTATTTCTCCAATTCCCCCTTTTGAAAGTTACGATTGAATCTGCTTCCACCGCCCTTTCAGGCAGCGCGTTTCAGATCACAACAACTCACTGCGTCAAAAAAACATTCTCCTCCTGACTCCCCAAAGCCTGTCCACCATCTGCAAGGCACAAGTCAGGAGTGTGATGGAATACTCTCCACTAGTCTGGATGGGTGCAGCTCCAACAACACTCAAGAAGCTCGACACCATCCAGGACAAAGCAGCCCGCTTGATTGGCACCCCATCCACAAACATTCACTCCCTCCACCACCGACGCTCAGTGGCAGCAGTGTGTACCATCTACAAGATGCACTGCAGCAATGCACCAAAGCTCCTTCGACAGCACCTTCCAAACCCACGACCCCTACCACCAGGAAGGACAAGGGCAGCAGATACATGGGAACACCACCACCTGCAAGTTCCCCTCCAAGTCACACACCCTCCTGACTTGGAACTATATCGGCCGTTCCTTCACTGTCGCTGGGTCAAAATCCTGGAACTCCCTTCCTAACAGCACTGTGGGTGTACCTACCCCACACGGGTTGCAGCGGTTCAAGAAGGCAGCTCATCACCACCTTCTCAAGGGCAATTAGGGAAGGGCCTGGCCAGCGACGCCCACGTCCCATGAATGAATATAAAAAAGGTGAATAGTATCGATGTATTTAAGGGGGAAGCTGGATAAACACACGAGGGAGAGAGGGATAGAAGGATATGGTGATGGGGGGGGGGGGTTGATGAAGTAGGGGGTGGGAGGAGGCTCGTGTGGAGTAGCAACACCAGCACAGAGCAGATGGGCCGAATGGCCTGTCTCTCTGCTGTACAGTCAATATAAGTCTCTGTGTTTGTTTTTTTTTAATGTCTCTCTCGCTCTCTGTCTCAGCCCTGAGGTTCAAGCTCCGTACTCAACAGAGCAGGAGAAAGAGCATCTGTTTGACCTGTATCAGTATTTGCACAGCAGGATTCACAGCTCAGTGCGGCCCCTGAAACTCATCTACCACGTGGCAGAGAAAGAGACTCTCTTAGCCTGGGTAAGTCGAACCCCCTACCCCCCTCCCCAACCCCCCCCACCCCGGCGTTCCCCATCCAGTCCCCTTTTGGAGTCCCAGAAATGCCGCAAACGCGGGTTAGCGGCGATGGTTAGTGCAGGCGTGGATAACCAGGAGGACTCCTCCCACGTTCCGCGTGGTGCTGGCGCGTGTTTCGCCCCCGACCCAGCCTTTGGTCTTCTCGCGGCGAGGGAAACCTCGGTCGAGGATGTGCTGCTCAGCTTTGCCGCAGAACACCTAACCCCCCCGGAATCGCTTTCTTACGCAGGCGGGTTGCCCCTGGTCTCGCTGCGCCTGGGCTTGAGAGGGGGGGGGCCGGGTCCTGCCCCCCGCCTTGCCGTGCAGACGAGGAAGAGCTGGCTCAGATGTGATGCCCCCTGCAGTCGAGCAGCTCACCGCCGGGGCTGGTTATTTGAGGAGTTGGGGGGGTGGGGCGGATGCGGTCGGCCGTCGATGTGTTGATTTGTTGGACTCAGCCTTGTGTTTCTCTCTCTCTCTCTCTTTTCTGTCTGCCCTCCCGTCAGGTGACCAGCAAGTTTGAGCTGTACACCTGCTTCAGTCCCTTGGTGACCAAGGCAGCCGCCATCAACATCATCACCAAGCTACTGCGCTGGATCAAGAAAGAGGAGGACCAGCTCTTCATCCGCCAGCCCCCCAAGTACTCGACCACTCCGAACCCTGCCCGCGGTTCCAAGGGGGGTAAGGCTGACCGGCTGGACGGTGCTGACAATGGCTTTCTGTCGCTGCTCTAGTGAGTGCCCGCCTGCCGTGTGGAGGGAGGGAGCAGCGTGCGTGACGTCGCCAGGAGTCATGCCGGCCTGGGCCCCGCTGGGTGGCAGTGCGATGGAGAGCGCCTTGCTTGACAGCTCTTGCTATCACCGTGCCTGCCCACCCTGAGGTGGGTGTTGTGCCCGGCTGCCTCTGTGGGTGCCCAGTCATCGACCTGCCAGTTGGATGCCCCTGGCCTCGATTTCCCTCCTCCGTGAGCCCTGCGTGATTTCGGCCAGCTCCGTCTTGCCAGTCCCGGTGCGCTATCGTGCTGCGCCAGCGAGGAACCAGGTCCCTTCGTCTTGCTGCCCCGTGAGCCGGCTGCAGACCAGGTTAACCCAGCTTCACAAAACTGACGCCCCCCCCCCCCCCCCCCCCCACCCTGGCCGGGCCTGCGCCGCCCACACCCCTCTGCAAAGCCGAGCACAGCAACAATCCCACGTCCGTCCCAGCCCTGGGGCAGGGATGGAAAACCGGCTTGGCTGAGTCCAGCTCTCGGCTACTTCCAAACTCTTGTGTCCGCCCTCGCCTGTCTGCAGCGCTACCGGGTGATGGGAGGGGAGCGCGGGGGGAGGTGACCGTTGCCTGCCACAGCGGCGAGGGCATGCGAGGATGGGTATCACCTGCACATTAGTACCTGGTCCCATGTGCCCACCCCCCAACAATCGTACAGAGAGGGCGTTTGACACTCGGGCGGGGGGGGCCCCCACCTGGAGGCAGAGGAACTTTGATGTTTCAAACACTCCTCCCTGTCTGCTCGTCTCGGCCAGGGGCTTGGATAGTCATGTAATATATAAATATATATAAAACCGATTAAAAAGAAACCTTTGGACTGTTTGTAAAGGAATTTCTGGGAGACTTTGTGAAATAAATTCTGTGTTGGTTGCGGAGCAGTTTCCCTCGAGCCATTTTGAATATTATCTTGACCCCCCCCCTCTTTGCCGCCGCCTCCAGACTCCTACGATCGGGGGCTGAGCTGCTCGTTCCACCGGGCCAAACCGCAGGCGCTCCCAGGACCATCCCGGCCTGGACTGGGCTCGCTGGCGATTTTGGTGGGGGAGGAGGGGAGGTGCCCTAATTGGCCGCGGCACCAACCGAACCGTGTGTCCCCGTCTGCCTCCTCTGGGAACCTCCTGCCTCCACGTCGCGCGATATCTCCGTTCCTTCACGTCTAGACGAGGTGTGAATGCCAGGGTCGTAAAACGGCTGCCGTCCGAGAGCAGGCCCCCCCCCCCTGCCCTTTCGTGTGCTTCAAACCTGTCTCGTAACTTCTCCCAGTTCAGGTCACGGACCTGAAATGTGAACTGTTTTCCCCTCTCCGCAGACGCTGCCAGACCTGCTGAGCATTTCCAGCATTTTCTGTTTTTTATTTCGGGTTTCCAGAATCCACGGTATTTTGCTTTTGTTTTCGAAGATTAAGGGGGTGATCTAAATCGAGGGGTTTAAGGTGATTAAAGGAGTCGAACAGGTCGATAGAGAAACTATTTCCTGTGGTGGGGGGAGAGTCCAGAACAAGGGGGGCAGAACCTTAAAATCCGAGCCAGGCCGTTCAGGAGGTGATGTGAGGAAGCACTTCTTCACACAAAGGGGAGTGGAAATCTGGAACACTCTCTTTCACCCCCCCCCAGAAAGCTTTCGAGGCCGGGGGTCAATTGGAAATTTCAAACCTGAGATTGATAGATTTTAGTTGGGTGAGGGGGTTAAGGGTTAGGGAACCAAGGCGGGGAAATGGAGTTTAAAATATAGATCAACCACGGTCTGGTTGAATTGTGGAACAGGCTGGAGGGGCTGAATGGCCTCCTCCTGTTGTTACAACTGAGCTGGGAGGAGTGCACTGTTTATTCTGGTCATAATATATATTAAAATTTTCCCATTTACTGACAGTCGATGGTAGGCGGTTTTCCCCAGAATAAAACACACTAACCAGGTGTCTTTAATGAAAAACAAAATTATCAGTTTATTAAAAAAAACAAGTCTTAACCAGTAATGACGTAACGCATAAACGCACAGATTGAAACTTTAAAGTACCCTTTTTACCTTAGCCCCTCACACTCTCATATACACCAGTTAACTTGGAAAAATAAAAGGGATTTTTGTTTAGAGCTCTGTTACAGACAAAAAAAATGCTTGGGCTGGCTACGTGCTCAGTCTTGAAGAAAACAGCAGATGAGATATGTTGTATCCTGAAAGTGGGATACATTCTGACCTCTGCGTACACGTAGACGGGTCACTGGGATCCTTTAGAATAGTTCTTTCCAGGCGGCGCTGAGAATTAATTTAGCAGGCTTTTCTACAAAGACAGGAGACAAGATGAGTTGATACAGTGGACTTCTCAGGGTCTTTTAGAGAGGTGCTGGAAAGCTGAGCTGGGTTGTGCTCTTCTCTCTTTCTGCAGGCTTTTTACAGAGATAGAACAGGCTGGGCCGAACTGGGGTTCCGTCCTTCAGTTCTACTTTTTTCAAACTCCGACCAATTCAAAGGTGAAGCTCGCAACCGAAAAATCCACCCTCTGACCTGTCACTTCTCCGCACACGTCTTCCCCCAGTTACCAGGGTTTCTGTTCTATTTTTAACTTGTCGCGTGACAGCCAGTAAATGATGTTGCCACACGAGGCAGAAACGCACGCAGTTACCACGCCTACCGGAGTAACGGACAGGGACACCCGCGGCTAAGCGCGGCTGACTTCCGCTGTCACTATCTCGTGGTCTGCCGATTCAGTTTGGTTCCTCTTTCCATCGCTGCCAGTCCCCCGCCCCGATACCGGCCTTCCATTTATTGTTGGCAGGTTTATAATCCAGACACTGCTGTCACGGGTGTCCTTAGCACGTGCATCAGACAGCTTGAGCAACTGGGGGACTTTCCGGTCACTCTTCCTTATGCCGGAACGCTCTCAGCCGCGCCTTCCTTCCTCCTCCTCCTCCTCCCGCCTTGAAAGCGATGCCCCCTCGTGTCCTCCGGTTTGGAAACCTGTACATGCATTGTATATCCCCAGATGAGAGAATGAGGCAGTCGCGGAGAGAGAGTGAGCTTCTGTTTGGGCCTGTGCCTTGGGCATACCCCTTGATCCTTTCTTCTAGACCCCTGAAGATGGCAGAAACCATTTGGGTTCACAGTGTTGTTCATGCAGTCAAACGTGCCAACGGTGTTTCGCAGGAACGTAAATCAAACAGACTTTGAAACTGAGCTACATGAGGTGATCTTCAGACAGGTCGGTTTTTAGGGAGGAGAGGGAGAGGGCCGGGGAGGGAATTCCAGAGCTTAGGAGCCCCAGGCACCTGAAGGCACGGCCGCCAATGGTGGAGCGATGGGAATCGGGGGATGGTCAAGAGGCCGGAATTGAGGGAGGGCAGTGATCTCTGAGGGTTGTCGGGGCTGGAGGAGGTTACAGAGATAGGGAGGGTTGTCGGGGCTGGAGGAGGTTACAGAGATAGGGAGGGTTGTCGGGGCTGGAGGAGGTTACAGAGATAGGGAGAGGTTGTAGGGGCTGGAGGAGGTTACAGAGATAGGGAGAGGTTGTAGGGGCTGGAGGAGGTTACAGAGATAGGGAGAGGTTGTAGGGGCTGGAGGAGGTTACAGAGATAGGGAGAGGTTGTAGGGGCTGGAGGAGGTTAGAGATAGGGAGGGTTGTAGGGGCCGGAGGAGGTTACAGAGATAGGGAGGGTTGTCGGGGCTGGAGGAGGTTACAGAGATAGGGAGGATTGTAGGGGCTGGAGGAGGTTACAGAGATAGGGAAGGGAGGAGGCCAGGAAGGGATCTGAAGACGAGGGTGAGAATTTCAGTGATCGGGACCCGCTGCTGGTACAAACGGAGGGTGACAACCCACTGACTGTAGCGGTGAGCGGATGGAAATTGCTGCTACTCAGCCCACCCTAGATGGTGGACTGCACTGTCTGGCTGACGGGGAGAGGGGGAAGGGGGTTGGATGGGGAAGCAGGGATGAGAAAGAGCGATGATGGACAATGCAGTAAATCCCGTCAGTGCAGCAATGACAGAGAGTGTGCATGTTGGAATAGAGACTGATATATTGTGTAGAATATTATGGGCCCCCCCTCTCTCCTTTAAAACGAAGCTGTCGGTCGCCTGTTCAATATCTCCTTACGGGGGCTGGGGATCTAATTTACGTTCCTGTAACACCAGTGGCTGTGATGCATCCCACGTTTGACTCTCCGTCGCTGAAGAACAGGCATCTGGTGAAGGGTCACCGTCCCAGGATGTGTGCAGCACAGTGGGAGGAGGAAGGGTGTAGAGGGGAGGGGAGGGGAGGGAGGGGGGGGGGGGGGGGCGACGATGAAAGACAGGAATTCTCCACAGCCGTACAGAGCTGCTCATTCTCCTGAGCTGTCACAGCATTGCGGCCAGGTCCTCCCGTCCCATCTCGGTCATGTACTCAAACAGCCGTCCGACAGAAGCTTCAGAGAGTTTCGTCTGTGAAATACAAACCTGAGGAGCCGTCCGCACTGGCACAGATCACAACATTGGCAGCAGAGAGGAGAAAAAAAAGAAGAGAGGGAATGTGTGGAACGAGGTGAGTCCGAATGTGCACGGAACTGGAAGGAGAGGTAGAGCGAGTGTGTCTGTGTGCATGGAGCTAAAAGGAGGGGCGTAGAGGGGAACTGGAAGGAGGTACAGAGGGAGTGGGAAAGTGGTTACAGGAAGACGTTGACCCACCACCCTGCTGTAGACTCATTACCTGCCACGTGCTGAGCAGAACCTCGGCTAGATTCTTTGACGTTTGACGCCAGAGATGGAGGTAGTGCTGTTTGGTCCCGAGTTCGGAGCCTAACCATCACCAATCCTTGCCTGCAACACGAAACAGCAGCTGTTCACGGCCAAGGCAGAGATTATTAAACACTCTGTCCAATAAATACACCCACCCATTGGTCCTGAGCTCGGGTTGCCGGTGTGTAGTTAGCGCTGAATCTGTGGGTAGGAGGAGGCGGAAAACAGAAAGGGTCCAGATACCAGATCACCAGTCCGTGGACTCGGCTGGGAAATATACGCCCCACATGGTGGAATAGCCACCCACCAATCGCCATCCAGGAAAGATGCAGGGAGGATAAACCGGAGAAAGCTGTCACTTCAGGAGATGTCGTCCCTATCTCTGTAACCTCCTCCCGTCCCCACAACCCTCCCTATCTCCGTAACCTCCTCCGGTCCCCACAACCCTCCCTATCTCCGTAACCTCCTCCGGTCCCCACAACCCTCCCTATCTCCGTAACCTCCTCCGGTCCCTACAACCCTCCGAGATCTCTGCCCTCCCCCAATTCCGGCCTCTTGACCATCCCCCGATTCCCATCGCTCCACCATTGGCGGCCGTGCCTTCAGCTGCCTGGGGGCCCTAAGCTCTGGAATTCCCTCCCTAAACCTCTCCGCCTCTCTCTCTCCTACTTCAAGACGCTCCTTAAAACCGACCTCTTTGACCGAGCTTTTGGTCGCCCGTCCCCGATATCTCCTGATGTGGCTTGGGGGTTAAATTGTGTCTGGTGCCTTGGGGACGTTTTAGCAGGTGAAAGATGCTGTATAAATGCAGGTTTTTGGTCGGTGGCGGTGTGCTTACCATCTGGCTGCTCCACATTCAATGCGTTTGTAAACTCGTGTCGAACTGAAAACGTCATGTCTTTAATGTAAAGAGATCGCAGCTGCCGTGGACCTTGAAAACCACAAACAAAAGTCACAGCGGAGGGAGTTCACCAGCTGTAAGACAGGAGCAGGGCTTTGTATTGTCCCTGTACTAATCTCTCACAGTCGCTCGCTCTGTCCCTCCACTCCCTCTCTCTCCCACCTCCAATCTGT
Source organism: Heterodontus francisci (assembly GCF_036365525.1). NCBI lineage: Eukaryota > Metazoa > Chordata > Chondrichthyes > Heterodontiformes > Heterodontidae > Heterodontus > Heterodontus francisci. The sequence goes on from NW_027141218.1 coordinate 344,317, forward strand.
CTGTATCTCTCTCCCTCTGTATCTCTCCCTTCTCCCCTCTCTCTCCTCTCTCACCCCTCTGCTCTCTCCATCTCCCTCTCTCTCCCTCTACCCCTTCTCTCTATCTGTCACTCTCCTAACCCTCAGTATTAGTTAAAAAAAAAAATAGTGCCGGGGAAATTAATGGGGTTAAAGGCTGACAAATCCCCAGGGCCTGATAATCTACATCCCAGAGTACTAAAGGAAGTGGCCCTGAAAATAGTGGATGAATTGGTGGTCATCTTCCAAAATTCTATAGACTCTGGAGCAATTCCTACAGATTGGAGGATGGCAAATGTAACCCCACTATTTATTAAAAAAAAAAGGAGGGAGAGAAAAAACAGGGAATTACAGACCAGTTAGCCTTACATCAGTCGTGGGGAAAATGTCTATCATACAGGATGTGATAGCAGAACACCTGGAAAGCATAAACGGGATTGGGAAAAGTCAGCATGGGTTTACGAAAGGGACTCGTGTTTAATAAAACTGGAGTTTTTTGAGGATGTAACCAGTCGAATAGATAAGGGAGAACCAGTGGATGTGGTGTATTTGGATTTTCAGAAGGATTTTGATAAGGTCCCACAGAAGAGGTTAGTGTGGAAAATTAAAACACGTGGGATTGGGGGTAATATACTGGCGTGGATTGAGAATTGGTTGACAGACAGGAAACAGAGAGTAGGAATAAACGGGTCTTTTTCCGGGTGGCAGGCAGTGACTAGTGGGGTACCACAGGGATCAGTGCTTGGGGCCCTAGCTATTCACAATATATATTAAAGACTTGGGTGAGGGAACTAAATGTAACATTTCCAAGTTTGCAGACAACACAAAGCTGGGGGGGAAAGTGAGCTGTAAGGAGGATGCAAAGAGGATCCAATGTGATTTGGACAAGTTGAGTGAGTGAGCAAATCATAAGATCATAAGAACTAGGAGCGGGAGTAGGCCGTCCGGCCCCTCGAGCTTGCTCTGCCATTCAATAAGATCATGGCTGATCTTTTCGTGGACTCGGATCCACTTACCCTCGCTCTCACCGTATCCCTTAATTCCTTTATTGTTCAAAAAGATATCTACCTTAGCTTTAAAAACGTTTACTGAAGAAGCGTCAACTACTTCACTGGGCAAGGAATTCCATAGATTAACAACCCTCTGGGTGAAGAAGTTCCTTCTTAATTCAGTCCTATATCTGCTCCCTCTAATCTTGAGGCTATGCCCTCTTGTCCTAGCTTCACCTGCCAGTGGAAACATCCTCTCTACTTGTATCTTATCTATTCCCTTCATGATTTTATATGTTTCTATAAGATCCCCCCTCATTCTTCTGAATTCCAATGAATATAATCCCAATCTACTCAGTCTCTCCTCATAAGCCAACCCCCTCAACTCCGGAATCAACCTAGTGAACCTCCTCTACACCCTCTCCAGTGCCAGTACATCCTTTCTCAAGTAAGGAGACCAAAACTGCACACAGTACTCCAGGTGCGGCCTCACCAGTACCTTATACAGCTGCAACATAACCTCTCTGCTTTTAAACTCAATCCCTTTAGCAATGAAGGACAAAATTCCATTTGCCTTCCTAATTACTTGCTGTACCTGCAGACCAACCTTCCGCGATTCATGCACAAGGTCCCTCTGCATAGCAGCATGCTGCAACTTTTTACCATTCAGGTTATAATCCTTTTTACTGTTACTCCTACCGAAATGAATGACTTCACATTTATTAACATTGTATTCCATCTGCCAGACCTTTGCCCACTCACTCAATGTATCTATGTTCCTCTGCAAAGTTTCACAGTCATCTGCACACTTTGCTCTGCCACTCATCTTAGTGTCATCTGCAAACTTTGACACCCTACACGTGGTCCCCAACTCCAAATCATCTCTATAAATTGTAAATAATTGCACTCCCAACACCGATCCCTGAGGCACACCACTAGTGACTGATTGCCAGCCAGAATAGCACTCATTTATCCCCACTCTCTGCTTCCTGTTAGTCAACCAATCCTCTATCCATGCTAATACTTTCCCCCTAACACCATGCATCCTTATCTTGTGCGGCACCTTGTCGAAGGCCTTTTGGAAATCTAGGTACACCACATCCACTGGGTCCCCATTGTCCACCTTGCTCATAATGTCATCATAGAATTCCAAAAGATTTGTCAAGCATGACCTGCCCTTCATGAACCCATGCTGCGCCTGCCCAACGGGACAATTTCTATCGAGATGCCCTGCTATTTCTTCCTCGATAATAGACTCAAGCATCTTCCCCACTACAGAGGTTAAGCTAACCGGTCTATAATTCCCCATCTTTTGTCTACCTCCCTTTTTAAACAGTGGCGTCACATCTGCTGTTTTCCAATCTGCTGGGACTACCCCAGAGTCCAGCGAATTTTGGAAAGTTACCGCCAGTGCACCTGCTATTTCTCCCACCATCTCTTTTAGAACCCTGGGATGCATTCCATCAGGGCCAGGAGACTTATCAATCCTTAGCTCCATTAGCTTGCCCAACACTACCTCTTCCGTAATAATGATTGTTTCCAGGTCCTCACCTACGTTCGTCTCTTTGTCAATTACTGGCATGTTATTAATGTCCTCCACTGTGAAGACCGATACAAAATACCTGTTCAATGCCTCGGCCATTTCATCATATCCCATAACTAAATTCCCCTTCTCATCCTCCAAAGGACCAACGTTTACTTTAGCCACTCTTTTTCATTTGATTTATTTATAGAAACTTTTGCTATCTGTCTTTATATTCTGTGCTAGTTTTTTCTCATGTTCTATCTTACTTTTCTTTATTGCTCTTTTTGTAGCTTTCTGTTGACCTTTAAAGTTTTCCCAATCTTCTAGTTTCATGCTGCTTTTGGCCACTTTGTATGCTTTCTCTTTCAATTTGATAGCCTCCCTTATTTCCTTAGACACCCATGGCAGATTACCCCTTTTCTTCCAGTCCTTCCTTTTCACTGGAATATACTTTTGCTGAGCACTTTGAAAAATTGCTTTGAAAGTCCTCCACTGCTCGTCAACTGTCCCACCATAACATCTTTGTTTCCAGTCCACTTTAGCCAAGTCCTCCCTCATTCTATTGTAGTCCCCCTTGTTCAAGTGCAGGACCCTGGTATTGGATTTTATCTTCACACTCTCCATCTGTATTCTAAATTCAACCATACTGTGATCACTCCTTCCAAGAGGATCCCTAACCATGAGGTCATTAATTATTCCTGTCTCATTACACAGGACTAGATCTAGGATAGCTTGATGCATGGCAGATGCAGTTTAACGTGGATAAATGTGAGGTTATCCACTTTGGTTGTAAAAACAGAAAGGCAGATTATTATCTGAATGGTGATAGATTGGGGAAGGGGGAGGTGCAGCGTGACCTGGGTGTCCTTGTCCACCAGTCGCTGAAAGCAAGTATTCAGGTGCAACAAGCAGTTAGGAAGGCGAATGGTATGTTGGCCTTCATTGCAAGAGGATTTGAGTACAGGAGCAAGGATGTCTTACTGCAGTTATACAGGGCCTTGGTGAGACCACATCTGGAGTATTGCGTGCAGTTTTGGTCTCCTTATCTGAGGAAGGATGTTCTTGCCATGGAGGGAGTGCAAAGAAGATTTACTAGGCTGATTCCTGGGATGGCAGGATTGACGTATGAGGAGAGATTGGGTCGACTAGGCCGATATTCACTGGAGTCTAGAAGAATGAGAGGGGATCTCATAGAAACCTATAAAATTCTAACAGGACTAGAAAGGCTAGATGCAGGGAGGATGTTCCCGATGACTGGGGAGTCCAGAACCAGGGGGTCACAGTCTCAGGATACGGGGAATGCCATTTAGAACCGAGATGAGGAGAAATTTCTTCACTCAGAGGGTGGTGAACCTGTGGAATTCTTTACCGTAGAAGGCAGTGGAGGCCAAATCAGTAAATATATTCAAGAAGGAGATGGATATATTAATACCAAAGGGATATGGGGAGAAAGTGGGAACTGGGGACTGAATTAGACAATCAGCCACGATCTTTTTTGAATGGCGGAGCAGGGCCGAATGGCCTACTCCTGCTCCTATTTTCTATGTTTCTTTCTCCCCTCCCATCTCCCTCTTTCTATCTATCTCCCCCCTGTACACTCTCTCACCCCCCCGCAGTTGCAGCAACTCCTCACCGAGAAACCTCAGCAGCTTCCTCTCCGGGCGCATGGCATCCACGACGTCCTGCCTGCCGAGGGCCTTCAGATCCTCAGCCACCCGCTGCAGACCATCTCGGGCGCCCTCTGCGGCCTGATAGTCCCACAGGCATCCTCTCGCCGAGCGAGCTGGCACCTGTCGCGACGAGAGCCCCACTGTTACTCGGTCAGAATCTCTCACCCACTCTCCCAGCTCGAATGCACTCAAAAGTGTGCAGGAGTCCAGGAAAACCCCTCGTACTCTCCCCGTTTGGCAGCGAGGGGAACTGGCAATGGAGGATGACCTTACTGGGGCCTGGTCGGCCTCTTGCCTCTGAGCCAGAAGGTTGTGGGTTTGAGTGCCCAGAGACTCGAGCCTCGTAGGCCAGACCTGACGCTCCGCCAGGATCGGCACTGAGGGAGCGCCGCGCTGTCGGAGGGCCGGCACTGAGGCAGGCCTCCCTGCAGCCTGGGTGCTGTGTTACACACGTTGCCCACCATTTCAGTCAGGACGCTGGGTTTAAACCTTTGACTGAAAGGGAGGGGGGGGGGGGGGGGGAGGGTACAGGGCCCAGGTGGCGTCTGTAGAGGTTTTGATGCCCAGCTCCCCTAATTAAAGGAGGAGGGATTCAGTGCCTCGGGGTGGGGGGGAAACACCGGTGAGTCTGCTTGGTGGGCATCTGCGGCCTGTGCAAAGGTTTCAGGGTCCAATCTGCGGGAAAGAGGAGGGACAGAGAGAATGGAACTGCTGGATGAGGGGTTACATCGTTCACTGAGGGGCAAGAGTCACATCCCAAGGGGTCACTGGTTCAAATGAGGGCGTTGGGCGTGAGAAGGCAGGGATGGGGAGAAGGTGGGTGGGTGGGGAGTGAGGGATCTGGGGAGGAGGTGGGGAGTGAGGGACATGGTGGGGTGGGGAGTGAGGGAGACCAGAGGGAGGGACAGAAGAGGTTAGGGTGAGCAGAGTGATGGAAGTGGGGAATTAAGGGAGAGAAGACTGGGGAGAGCAGGGAGGAGGGAGAACCCGTGTAGGAATGGCAGAGGAGGAGGGGACATGGGGAGGGAGCTGGGAAACGATAGGGAACCCTAGAGGTGGGAACTGAGGAGCAGGTGAACTCGGTTACTGTCCTGTCCCTGGGTGATGGAATGCACTAACCGTGCTGTGCCAGGCCTGGACAGTGAAGGGCGGTGACCTCCTCCTCACTGAAATCCGACAAATCCTGGAACTTCCGCAGGGTATGCTCTGACCACAGCACGACACCTCGCATCAGAGGCTCGGACCTGCACTCACATCCACTGAGACCCCTCTCTTTCTAACCCAGTGTCTCTCTCTCTCTCTTTCTAACCCAGTGTCTCTCTCTCTCTTTCTAACCCAGTGTCTCTCTCTCTCTTTCTAACCCAGTGTCTCTCTCTCTCTTTCTAACCCAGTGTCTCTCTCTCTCTTTCTAACCCAGTGTCTCTCTCTCTCTGTCTAACCCAGTGTCTCTCTCTCTCTCTGTCTAACCCAGTGTCTCTCTCTCTCTCTCTCTCTAACCCAGTGTCTCTCTCTGTAACCCAGTGTCTCTCTCTCTCTCTCTCTCTGTAACCCAGTGTCTCTCTCTCTCTCTCTGTAACCCAGTGTCTCTCTCTCTCTCTCTGTAACCCAGTCTCTCTCTCTCTCTCTCTCTCTCTGCAACCCAGTGTCTGTCTCTCTCTCTCTGTAACCCAGTGTCTCTCTCTCTCTAACCCAGTGTCTCTGTAACAGAGTGTCTGTCTCTCTCTCTCTGTAACCCAGTGTCTCTCTCTCTCTCTTTCCAGCCCAGTGTCTGTCTGTCTCTCTCTCTCTGTAACACAGTGTCTCTCTCTCTCTCTCTGTAACCCAGTCTCTCTCTCTCTCTCTCTGTAACCCAGTGTGTCTCTCTCTCTCTAGCCCAGTCTCTCTCTCTCTCTCTTTCTAGCCCAGTGTCTCTCTCTCTCTCTCTCTCTCTCTTTCTAGCCCAGTGTCTCTCTCTCTCTCCCTCTCTCTGTAACCCAGTGTCTCTCTCTCTCTCTCTGTAACCCAGTGTCTCTCTCTCTCTCTCTCTGTAACCCAGTGTCTCTCTCTCTCTCTCTCTGTAACCCAGTGCCTCTCTCTCTCTCTCTCTCTCTGTAACCCAGTGTCTCTCTCTCTCTGTAACCGTGTCCCTCTCTCTCTCTCTGTGTAACCCTGTCCCTCCCTCTCTCTCTCTCTCTCTCTCTGTGTAGCCCAGTCTCTCTCTCTCTAACCCAGTGTCCCCCTCTCTCTCCCTGTAACCCAGTGTCTCTGTAACCTAGTGTATGTCTCTTTCTCTGTGTAATCCAGTGTCTCTGTAACCTAGTGTATGTCTCTTTCTCTGTGTAATCCAGTGTCTCTGTAACCTAGTGTATGTCTCTTTCTCTGTGTAATCCAGTGTCTCTGTAACCTAGTGTATGTCTCTCTCTCTCTGTAACCCAGTGTCAGTCTGTCTCTCTCTGGGTAACACAGTCTCTCTCTCTGTGTTACCCAGTGTGTGTGTGTCTCTCTCTCTCTAGCCCAGTGTCTGTGTCTCTCTCTCCCTCTCTGTAACCCAGTGTCTCCCCCACTCTCTCTCTGTGTAATCCATTCTCTCTCTCTCTAACCCAGTGTCTCTCTCTCTCTCTGTGTAACCGTGTCTTTCTCTCTCTCTGCAACCCACTTTCTCTCTCTCTCTCTCTCTCTCTGTGTGTAACCCAGTGTCTGTCTCTCTCTCTCTCTCTCTCTGTGTAACCCAGTGTCTCTGTCTCTATCTCTCTGTAATCCATTCTCTCTCTCTTTGTGTAACCCATTCTCTCTCTCTCTCTCTTACCCACTATCTCTCTCTGGAACCCAGTGTCTCTCTCCTTTGTAACCCAGTGTCTGTCTGTCTCTCTCTCTGGAACCCAGTGTCCCTCTCTTTGTAACCCAGTGTCTGTCTGTCTCTCTCGCTCTGGAACCCAGTCTCTCCCTCTGGAACCAGTGTGTGTCTCTCTCTTTCTAACCCAGTGTCTCTCTCTCTCTCTCTCTGTAACCCAGTGTCTCTCTCTCTCTGTAACCCAGTGTGTGTGTCTCTCTCTCTAACCCAGTGTCTCCCCCTCTCTATCTCTCTCTGTAACCCAGTGTCCCCCTCTTTCTCTCTCTGTGCAATCCATTCTCTCTCTCTCTCTCTGTAACCCAGTGTCTCTCTCTCTCTCTCTGTAACCCAGTGTCTCTCTCTCTCTCTCTCTCTGTAACCCAGTGTCTCTCTCTCTCTCTCTGTAACCCAGTGTCTCTCTCTCTCTCTCTGTAACCCAGTGTCTCTCTCTCTCTCTCTGTAACCCAGTGTCTCTCTCTCTCTCTCTCTCTCTGTAACCCAGTGTCTCTCTCTCTCTGTAACCCAGTGTCTCTCTCTCTCTCTCTGTAACCCAGTGTCTGTCTGTCTCTCTCTGGGTAACACAGTCTCTCTCTCTGTGTTACACTGAGAGGGAGCGAGACACTGGGTAACACAGTCTCTCTCTGTGTTACCCAGTGTGTGTCTCTCTCTCTCTAGCCTAGTGTCTGTCTGTCTCTCTCTCTCTCCAACACAGTGTCTCTCTCTGTGTCACCCAGTCTCTCTCTCTTTCTCTCTCTCTCTGTGTAACCCTGTCCCTCCCTCTCTCTCTCTCTCTGTGTGTAACCCTGTCCCTCCCTCCCTCTCTCTCTGTGTAACCCAGTCTCTCTCTCTCTCTGTGTAACCCAGTCTCTCTCTCTCTCTCTCTCTCTGTGTAACCCAGTCTCTCTCTCTCTGTGTAACCCAGTCTCTCTCTCTCTCTCTCTCTCTGTGTAACCCAGTCTCTCTCTCTCTCTCTCTGTGTAACCCAGTCTCTCTCTCTCTCTCTGTGTAACCCAGTCTCTCTCTCTCTCTCTCTCTCTGTGTAACCCAGTCTCTCTCTCTCTCTCTGTGTAACCCAGTCTCTCTCTCTCTCTCTCTCTCTGTGTGTAACCCAGTCTCTCTCTCTCTGTAACCCAGTCTCTCTCTCTCTCTCTCTCTCTGTGTAACCCAGTCTCTCTCTCTCTCTCTCTGTGTAACCCAGTCTCTCTTTCTCTCTCTCTCTCTCTCTCTGTGTAACCCAGTCTCTCTCTCTCTCTCTCTCTCTCTGTGTAACCCAGTCTCTCTCTCTCTCTCTGTGTAACCCAGTCTCTCTCTCTCTCTCTGTGTAACCCAGTCTCTCTCTCTCTCTCTGTCTAACCCAGTGTCTCTCTCTCTCTCTGTAACCCAGTGTCTCTCTCTCTCTCTCTCTCTAACCCAGTGTCTCTCTCTCTCTCTGTAACCCAGTGTCTCTCTCTCTCTCTCTCTCTCTAACCCAGTGTCTCTCTCTCTCTCTCTGTAACCCAGTGTCTCTCTCTCTCTCTCTCTCTCTGTAACCCAGTGTCTCTCTCTCTCTCTCTGTAACCCAGTGTCTCTCTCTCTCTCTCTGTAACCCAGTCTCTCTCTCTCTCTCTCTGTAACCCAGTCTCTCTCTCTCTCTCTCTGCAACCCAGTGTCTGTCTCTCTCTCTCTGTAACCCAGTGTCTCTCTCTCTCTAACCCAGTGTCTCTGTAACAGAGTGTCTGTCTCTCTCTCTCTGTAACCCAGTGTCTCTCTCTCTCTCTTTCCAGCCCAGTGTCTGTCTGTCTGTCTCTCTCTGTAACACAGTGTCTCTCTCTCTCTCTCTCTGTCACCCAGTCTCTCTCTCTCTCTGTAACCCAGTGTCTCTCTCTCTCTAGCCCAGTCTCTCTCTCTCTCTCTTTCTAGCCCAGTGTCTCTCTCTCTCTCCCTCTCTCTGTAACCCAGTGTCTCTCTCTCTCTCTCTGTAACCCAGTGTCTCTCTCTCTCTCTCTCTGTAACCCAGTGCCTCTCTCTCTCTCTCTGTGTAACCCAGTGTCTCTCTCTCTCTGTAACCGTGTCCCTCTCTCTCTCTCTGTGTAACCCTGTCCCTCCCTCTCTCTCTCTCTGTGTAGCCCAGTCTCTCTCTCTCTAACCCAGTGTCCCCCTCTCTCTCCCTGTAACCCAGTGTCTCTGTAACCTAGTGTATGTCTCTTTCTCTGTGTAATCCAGTGTCTCTGTAACCTAGTGTATGTCTCTTTCTCTGTGTAATCCAGTGTCTCTGTAACCTAGTGTATGTCTCTTTCTCTGTGTAATCCAGTGTCTCTGTAACCTAGTGTATGTCTCTCTCTCTCTGTAACCCAGTGTCAGTCTGTCTCTCTCTGGGTAACACAGTCTCTCTCTCTGTGTTACCCAGTGTGTGTGTCTCTCTCTCTCTCTAGCCCAGTGTCTGTGTCTCTCTCTCCCTCTCTGTAACCCAGTGTCTCCCCCACTCTCTCTCTGTGTAATCCATTCTCTCTCTCTCTAACCCAGTGTCTCTCTCTCTCTCTCTCTGTGTAACCGTGTCTTTCTCTCTCTCTGCAACCCACTTTCTCTCTCTCTCTCTCTCTCTGTGTAACCCAGTGTCTGTCTCTCTCTCTCTCTCTCTCTCTGTGTAACCCAGTGTCTCTGTCTCTATCTCTCTGTAATCCATTCTCTCTCTCTTTGTGTAACCCATTCTCTCTCTCTCTCTCTTACCCACTATCTCTCTCTGGAACCCAGTGTCTCTCTCTTTGTAACCCAGTGTCTGTCTGTCTCTCTCTCTGGAACCCAGTGTCCCTCTCTTTGTAACCCAGTGTCTGTCTGTCTCTCTCGCTCTGGAACCCAGTCTCTCCCTCTGGAACCAGTGTGTGTCTCTCTCTTTCTAACCCAGTGTCTCTCTCTCTCTCTCTCTGTAACCCAGTGTCTCTCTCTCTCTGTAACCCAGTGTGTGTGTCTCTCTCTCTAACCCAGTGTCTCCCCCTCTCTATCTCTCTCTGTAACCCAGTGTCCCCCTCTTTCTCTCTCTGTGCAATCCATTCTCTCTCTCTCTCTCTGTAACCCAGTGTCTCTCTCTCTCTCTCTGTAACCCAGTGTCTCTCTCTCTCTCTCTCTAACCCAGTGTCTCTCTCTCTCTCTCTGTAACCCAGTGTCTCTCTCTCTCTCTCTCTGTAACCCAGTGTCTCTCTCTCTCTCTCTCTCTGTAACCCAGTGTCTCTCTCTCTCTCTCTCTCTGTAACCCAGTGTCTCTCTCTCTCTCTCTCTCTGTAACCCAGTGTCTCTCTCTCTCTCTCTGGGTAACACAGTCTCTCTCTCTGTGTTACACTGAGAGGGAGCGAGACACTGGGTAACACAGTCACTCTCTCTGTGTTACCCAGTGTGTCTCTCTCTCTCTCTAGCCTAGTGTCTGTCTGTCTCTCTCTCTCTGTAACCCAGTGTCTGTCTGTCTCTCTCTGGGTAACACAGTCTCTCTCTCTGTGTTACACTGAGAGGGAGCGAGACACTGGGTAACACAGTCTCTCTCTGTGTTACCCAGTGTGTCTCTCTCTCTCTCTAGCCTAGTGTCTGTCTGTCTCTCTCTCTCTCCAACCCAGTGTCTCTCTCTGTGTCACCCAGTCTCTCTCTCTTTCTCTCTCTCTCTGTGTAACCCTGTCCCTCCCTCTCTCTCTCTCTCTCTCTCTGTGTGTAACCCTGTCCCTCCCTCCCTCTCTCTCTCTGGAACCCAGTCTCTCTCTCTCTCTGTGTAACCCAGTCTCTCTCTCTCTCTCTCTCTGTGTAACCCAGTCTCTCTCTCTCTGTGTAACCCAGTCTCTCTCTCTCTCTCTCTCTGTGTAACCCAGTCTCTCTCTCTCTCTCTGTGTAACCCAGTCTCTCTCTCTCTCTCTCTCTGTGTAACCCAGTCTCTCTCTCTCTCTCTCTCTGTGTAACCCAGTCTCTCTCTCTCTCTCTGTGTGTAACCCAGTCTCTCTCTCTCTCTGTGTGTAACCCAGTCTCTCTCTCTCTCTCTCTGTAACCCAGTCTCTCTCTCTCTCTCTCTCTCTCTCTGTGTAACCCAGTCTCTCTCTCTCTCTCTCTCTCTGTGTAACCCAGTCTCTCTCTCTCTCTCTCTCTGTGTAACCCAGTCTCTCTCTCTCTCTCTCTCTCTGTGTAACCCAGTCTCTCTCTCTCTCTGTGTAACCCAGTCTCTCTCTCTCTCTCTGTGTAACCCAGTCTCTCTCTCTCTCTCTGTGTAACCCAGTCTCTCTCTCTCTCTCTCTCTCTGTGTGTAACCCAGTCTCTCTCTCTCTCTCTCTGTAACCCAGTCTCTCTCTCTCTCTCTCTCTGTGTAACCCAGTCTCTCTCTCTCTCTCTCTGTGTAACCCAGTCTCTCTCTCTCTCTCTCTCTCTGTGTAACCCAGTCTCTCTCTCTCTCTCTCTCTCTCTGTGTAACCCAGTCTCTCTCTCTCTCTCTCTCTGTGTAACCCAGTCTCTCTCTCTCTCTCTCTCTGTGTAACCCAGTCTCTCTCTCTCTCTCTCTCTGTGTAACCCAGTCTCTCTCTCTCTCTCTCTCTGTGTAACCCAGTCTCTCTCTCTCTGTGTAACCCAGTCTCTCTCTCTCTGTGTAACCCAGTCTCTCTCTCTCTCTCTCTGTAACCCAGTCTCTCTCTCTCTCTCTGTGTAACCCAGTCTCTCTCTCTCTCTCTCTCTCTGTGTAACCCAGTCTCTCTCTCTCTCTCTCTCTCTCTCTCTGTGTAACCCAGTCTCTCTCTCTCTCTCTCTCTGTGTAACCCAGTCTCTCTCTCTCTCTCTCTCTGTGTAACCCAGTCTCTCTCTCTCTCTCTCTCTCTGTGTAACCCAGTCTCTCTCTCTCTCTCTCTCTCTGTGTAACCCAGTCTCTCTCTCTCTCTCTCTCTCTGTGTAACCCAGTCTCTCTCTCTCTCTCTCTCTCTCTGTGTAACCCAGTCTCTCTCTCTCTCTCTGTGTAACCCAGTCTCTCTCTCTCTCTCTGTGTAACCCAGTCTCTCTCTCTCTCTGTGTAACCCAGTCTCTCTCTCTCTCTCTCTCTCTGTGTAACCCAGTCTCTCTCTCTCTCTCTCTCTCTCTCTCTGTAACCCAGTCTCTCTCTCTCTCTCTCTCTGTGTAACCCAGTCTCTCTCTCTCTCTCTCTCTCTGTGTAACCCAGTCTCTCTCTCTGTGTATCTGTGTATCAGCATCTGTTGCCCATTCTTAACTGCTCTTGATAACCGAGTGGTTTGCTAGACGACGCTAAAGGGCAGCTCGGAGTCAACCACATGGCTGTGGGTCTGGAGTCACATGTCGGCCAGACCGGGTAAGGACAGCAGATTTCCATCCCGAAAGCACATTCGTGAAGCAGACGGGTTTTTGTGAAGTTCGATGATGCTGAGACTCCCAGATCTTTATGAATTAATTGAATTTAAATTGCCGTGATGGGATTTTGAACCCGTGCCCCCAGGGCACTAGCCCTGGGCCTCTGGATTGCTAGTCCAGTGGTGTTACCACGAGGCCACCGTCTCTCCCCTCCTCTCCACCCCCCCCCCCCCCCCCCCCCACGATGGACTGGTCGCCGTCGCACTGGCTGCCCGTGGGATCTTGCTGTGCGCACGGCGGCGGCCACGTTTCCGGAGCTTTGAGGCGTTGGCGAGAGGCGTTACCGAAATGAAAAGTCTTTCCTGCCCTCGGGGTGATACTGTCCGCTCGCTCCTCCTCCTTTTCTCTGCGACGGGCCGGCGGATTCCTCCCAGGGTTTCGGGCTGTCGGCGCGGCGGAGGCCGTCTGCGTGACGGGCTCCTACGAGCATTGCAGGGGTGCCCCCGGAACGGAGGGCTGGGCCCGCGCCGGTGCGGAGACACTGACCGTCTCCCGTCAGAGCAGCTGTCAAATAGATGAGGAGCTATTCATCAAGAATGATCAACTCTGATCAACAACAACTTATATTTATATAGCACCTGCAGCGCAATAAAACGTCCCCCCCAAGTTGCTCCGCAGGAAGTGAGAATAAAATGTCTTATTCTGAGTCGTCGGAAGCTCATCTCGGGGTCAAATATGACCGAGAGATTGGGAACGGTCTGGTTCAGCCTCACACAGTTGTCAGGGAGAGGGAAGGTGTCGGGGGCGAGGGAACGGAGTTTGGAGCTGGGACCGAAAACAACGGTTTCAGTCTTCCCGATATTTAACTGGAGGGAATTTCCCCTCGTCCAGTGCTGGATGTCGGATAAGCAGTCTGATAGTTTAGAGACAGTGGAGGTGTGGGGAGAGGTGGTGGTGAGGTCGAGCTGGGTGTCATCAGTGTGCGTGTGAAAACTAACGGTGTGCTTTCGGATGATGTCACCAAAGGGGCAGTGTGTCCTCGGGTCAGAAGGGCACAGAAATCAGCCATTCGGCCCATCGAGTCCAGTCAGTCCCATTCCCCCGCTCTATCCCCGTAGCCCTGCAAGTTGATTTCCCTCCAGCGCCCGTCCAATCTCCTTCTGAAATCATTCACCGTCTCCACTTCCACCGCCCGCGGAGGCAGTGAGTTCCAGGTCATTACCACTCGCTGTGCAAAAAAGTTCATCCTCACATCACCCCCTGTATCGCTGACCCAAAACCTTCAATCTGTGCCCCCTAGTCCTTGTACCATCAGTTAATGGGAACAGCTTCTCTTTATCTACCTTATGTAAACCTGTCAGAATCTTGTAAACCTCCATCAAATCTCCCCTCAATCTCCTTTGCTCTGAGAACAACCCCAGCCTCTCCAACCTAACCTTGTAACTAAAATCCCCCATCCCTGGACCCATTCTGGTAAATCTCCTCTACACCCTCTCAAGGACCCTCACATCCTTCTGAAAGTGTGACCAGAACTGGACGCAATACTCCAGTTGGGGCCTAACCAGAGATTGATAAAGGTTCAGCATAACTTCCCTGCTTTTGTACTGAATAGCTCGATTAAGCTTTCGGTACATCCTGCCTCTCAATTTTCACCCCATCCATTACCTCTACCATCTCTGCTTCTACTGATATTTTGTCAGCGTCCTCTTCCTTAGTAAACACCGACACAAAGTACTCATTAAGTATTCTAGCCTTGCTCTGTGCCTCTAGGCATATGTCACCCTCTTTGTCCCTAATAGGCCCCACTCCACCTCTTGCTACCCACTTACTATTTACATGCTGGTAGAAGATTTTTGGGTTTCCTTTTATGTTAACTGCCTTTCTATTCTCAGATTCTCTCTTTGCCAGTCTTATTTTCCTCTTCACTTCCCCTCTCAACTTATTGTATTTGACCTGGTTCTCGTTTGAAGAATTCACTTGACGTGCATCATACACTGTCTTTTTTTGTTTCATCATATTCTCGATCTCCCTCGTCATCCAAGGAGCCCTGGTTTTTGTTCCCTTACCTTTCGCCCTTGTTGGAATGTACCTAACCTGTACCTGAAGCATCTCCTCCTTAAAGATCACCCATTATTACAGTTTTGCCTGACAGTCTTTGGTTCCATTTTACCCTGGCTGGATCCCCTCGCATCCCATTGAAGTTAGCCCTCTTCCAATTTAGAAGTTCTACTTTACATTGTTCCTTGCTCTTCTCCATTGCTAATCCAAACCTTATGATATAAGGATCACTCTTCCCCAAGTGCACCCCCACAGACACTTGGTCCACCTCATTCCCCAGCACCAGACCCAGCAATGCCTCCCTCCTAGTTGGACCAAGAACATACTGATCAAGGAGCTCTCCTGAACACATTTCAGAAATTTCCCTCCACTTGCCCTTTACTCTAACATTATCCTAACCGACACTTGGGTAATTAAAGTCCCCCAATATCACCACTCTATATTTCTACCTCTGTGATTTCCCTGCAGATTTATTCCTCTATCCCTCTCTCACTAATTGGAGGCCTACAGAATACCCCCAGTAGTGTGATCATACCCCTTATGTATCTCAACTCAAATCAAATGGATTCTGTCTTTGCCTCCTCAAGGACATTCCCTCTTCCCAACACGACAATGTCTTCTCTAGTGTGTATCACAGTCACATAAGATGTCATCTGCGCTTTCGATAACAGCCATTTCTGTACTGTGGCGGGGGGTGGGGGAGGGGAACCTGATTGGAGGGATCCAAACATGGAATTCCGGGATAGATGGGAACGGATTTGGGAGGCGACAACACATTGGAGGAACTTGGAAAGGAAGGGGAGGTTTGGAGATGGGGCGGTAGTTTGCAAAGTCAAAGGGGGGGGCGTTCAAGGGTTGGCTTTCTGAGGAGAGAGGCGATGATGATGTCCGATCTGAAGGAGTAAAGGAATACCGGAGGGGAGAGAGCGATTAACAAGACAAAACAAGAGCTCCTCATAGACAGGACAATGGGGCAAGGAGGATTAGACTGGGCAGATGTCAACCCGACCTCCTCCACATATCCCGCCTTCTCCCTCTATCCCTCACCCATCCTACCTGCATTGGCCGCGGGATCCGTGGACTCCCTTGGCTCGGAGTGTCCGATGATGGGGTCTTGACCAGGTCCTTTCTGACTGACCGCCCCTGACGGTGTAAATCGGGGCTGAGGACGAGGGCTGGCGGAGGTGTTACTGTGAAATTCCATTGAGTCCTCCGATGTTTTCTCAGGGCCTGGAACACGACGGAACAACACAATTGACGTTCTGCCCCTTTTAATTCCGCCCCTCTGTGCCAAGGGTGCTGGGGGTGGGAGGGCGGGCGGTGGAGGTGTGGAAATGGGGTACAGGCTCCATGCCCAGCAGCCGGTCGGGGGGAGTGCCAGGAGCGGGCGCCGGGTGATGAGAAAATCCATGCCTTCTTGTCAGGCTCAATCAGGAACTCCTCGTTTTATCTCCAATGGGCCTCCAATCCCTGTCACTTTCATCCCCCGTCATCTACCACACCCCATCCCCCCCACCCCCCACTCCATTCCATCCCATGTAGGAAACACAACAGCCAATTGGTGCAGAGCAAGATCCCACAACAGCGATGTGATCGTGACCAGGTAATTTTTATCAAGTGATGTTGATGGAGGGGTAGCTGGGGGGGGACAGTGGATTATGGGGGCGCAACTAGTGAAAAATATCCACAAAATGGTCACGGTGATTCACTCAATCCTTCGGGACTGAATATTCTCGAAATGCATTTGTTTAAATGCCTATATAATGTTGATTAGCGGCTCCTGAAGGACTGGATGGGTACGTTCCCAGTGGATGGGAGTTTCTCTGTCTCCCCGTCTGGCTGTTGGGAATGTGTGGACCAAGTCCTGATGTATATTAATGACTGAGACCTTGGTGTACAGGGCACAATTTCAAAGTTTGCAGATGATACAAAACTTGGAAGCATTGTGAACTGTGAGGAGGATAGTGTAGAACTTCAAAAGGACATAGACAAGTTGGTGGAATGGGCAGACAGGTGGCAGATGATGTTTGATGCAGAGAAATGTGAAGTGATTCATTTTGGTAGGAAGAACATGGAGAGACAATATAAAATAAAGGGTATAATTCTAAAGGGGATACAGGAGCAGAGGGACCCGGGTGTATATGTGCATAAATCATTGAAGGTGACAGGACAGGTTGAGAGAGAGGTTAATAAAACATAGTGTCCTGGGCTTTATTAACAGGGGCATTGAGTACAAGAGCAAGGAAGTTGTGTTGAACTTGTATAAGACACCAGTTCGGCCTCAGCTGGAGTATTGCGTCCAGTTCTGGGCGGCACACTTGAGGAATTTCAGTTATGAAGATAGATTGGAGAAGCCGGGACTGTTTTCCTTGGAGAAGGCTGAGAGGTGATTTGATAGAAGTATTCAAAATCAAGAGGGGTCTGGACAGAGTAGATGGACAGAAACTGTTTCCACTTGTAAAACATAGAAAATAGGAGGAGTAGGCCATTCGGCCCTTCGAGCCTGCTCCACCATTCATTATGATCATGGTTGATCATCCAACTCAGTAACCTGTTCCCGCTTTCCCCCCATACCCTTTGATCCCTTTAGATCCAAGAGCTATATCTAACTCCTTCCTGAAAACAGACAATGGTTTGGCCTCAACTGCTTTCTGTGGTAGTGAATTCTACAATTTCTCCTCATCTCAGTCCTGAAAGGTTTACCCCGTATCCTTAGACTATGACCCCTGGTTCTGGACTCCCCCACCATCGGGAACATCCTTCCTGCATCTACCCTGTCAAGTCCTGTTAGAATTTTATAGGTTTCTATGAGATCCCCCTCACTCTTCTGAACTCCAGCGAATATAATCCGAGCCGACTCAATCTCTCCTCATACGTCAGTCCCGCCATCCCAGGAATCAGTCTGGTAAACCTTCGCTGCACTCTCTCTATAGCAAGAACATCCTTCCTCAGATAAGGAGACCAAAACGGCACACAATATTCCAGGTATGGCCTCACCAAGGCCCTGTATAATTGCAGCAAGACATCCCTGCTCCTGTACTCGAATCCTCTCGCTATGAAGGCCAATGTACCATTTGCCTTTTTTACCGCCTGTTGCACCTGCATGCTTACCTTCAGCGACTGGTGTACGAGGACACCCAGGTCTCGCTGAATATTCCCTTCTCTCTCAGTTTATAGCCATGCAGATAATAATCTACCTTCCTGTTTTTGCTACCAAAGTGGATAACCTCACATTTATCCACATTATACTGCATCTGCCATGCATTTGCCCACTCACTCAACTTGTCCAAATCACCCTGAAGCCTCTCTGCTTCCTCCTCACAACTTACCCTCCCACCCAGTTTTGTGTCATCTGCAAATTTGGAGATATTACATTTAGTTCCCTTATCTAAATCATTAATGTATATTGTGAATAGCTGGGATCCTAGCACCGATCCCTGTGGTACCCCACTAGTCACTGCCTGCCATTCGGAAAAAGACCCGTTTATTCCCACTCTTTGTTTCCTGTCTGCCAACCAATTTTCTATCCATCGCAATACACTACCCCCAATCCCATGCGCTTTAATTTTACATGCTAATCTCTTATGTGGGACTTTGTCGAAAGCCTTCTGAAAGTCCAAATAAACCACATCCACTGGCTCCCCATCAACTCTACTAGTTACATCCTCGAAAAATTCTAGTAGATTTGTCAAGCATGATTTCCCTTCCGTAAATCCATGCTGACTCTGTCCGATTTTACCACTGTTCTCCAAGTGCTTTGCTATAAAATCTTTGATAATGGACTCTAGAATTCTTCCCACTACCGTGTCAGGCTGACTGGTCTAGAATTCCCTGCTTTCTCTCTACCTCCCTTTTTAAATAGTGGGGTTACATTAGCTACCCTCCAATCTGTAGGAACTGTTCCAGAGTCTATAGAATCTTGGAATGCATCCACTATTTCTAGGGCCACTTCCTTAAGTACTCTGAGATGCATACCATCAGGCCCTGGGGATTTATCAGCCTTCAATCCCATCAATTTCCCCAACACCATTTCTCTACTAATACTGATTTCCTTCAGTTCCTCTCACACTAAACCCTGTGTTCCCCAACATTTCTGGTATGTTATTTGTGTCCTCCTTTGTGAAGACAGAACCAAAGTATGCATTTAGTTGGTCAGCCATTTCTTTGTTCCCCATAATAAATTCCCCTGTTTCTGACTGTAATGGACCTACATTTGTCTTCAGCAATCTTTTTCTCTTCACATACCTATAGAAACTTTTACAGTCAGTTTTTATGTTCCCCGCAAGCTTGCTCTCGTACTCTATTTTCCCCTTCTTAATCAATCCCTTGGTCCTCCTTTGCTGAATTCTAAACTGCTCCCAATCCTCAGGTCTGTTGTTTTTTCTGGTGAATTTATATACCTCTTCCTTGGATCTACTGCTATCTCTAATTTCCCTTGTAAGCCATGGTTTGGCTACCATCCCCGTTTTACTTTTGCGCCAGACAGGAATAAACAATTGTTGTAGTTCATCCATGCGCTCTTTAAATGTTTGCCATTGTCTATCCACCGTCATCCCTTTAAGCGACCTGTTCCAACTCGTTGTGGAGAGCATGCAGGGTTTTGGGGGGGGGGGGAGGAAAGTTGCTCTTTGGGAGAGCCAGTGTGGGTATGATGGGCTGAATGGCCTCTGTGCTGGGCTGCTCTTACCTCTGCCCTGGGCTGCTCTTACCTCTGCCCCACTGCTGGCCCAGCCTGGCCAGCTGGGGTTTGTCCGTGGAGCTCAGGCACTGCTGGAGTGCTCCCAGGCTGCTCAGCCCTCTCCCCAGCAGCACTGCATTGCTCTAGCACCGGGGTGAATATCAGTGGCGCGAACCAGGTCTGGCCAGTGTGGGTCCATCTTACTCCAGTGACACTTCTCCCAGTCCAGTGTGGGTCTTCCCCGGCCCAGCGTGGGTCTATTCCAGTCCAGCGTCGGTCAATCCCAGTCCAATATGTGACCCTCCCAGTCCAGTTTGAGTTTATCCCAGTCCAGTGTGCATCTATCCCAGTCCAGCGTGTGTCCCCACCAGTCCAGTCTGAGTCAATCCCAGTCCAATGTGTGACCCTCCCAGTCCAGTTTTGATCTCTCCCAGTTCAATGTGGGTTTATCCAGGTTCAGTGTGGGTCTCTCCCAGTTCAGTTAGATCACCCCCACACTCGCTGAACATAATCCTGCAATTACAGACCTGTCTGATTTTATCATTTATTCGTCATTGCATCTTATTCAGCCCTGACTGCATTCTACCTGGTTCTGGCTGCACTGTATCTGCAATGACTGCATCCTGTCTAGGCCTGACTACTGTATCTTGTACTGACTGTACACTAGTACAACTACACTATCTAGTCCTGACTACATCGTATCAAGCTCTGACAGCACCGTACCTAGTCTACTTGATCTCTCCTCACAGAACAATCCCCTCATCCTGGAATCAGTCCAGCAAACCTTTGCTGCACTCTCTCTCGGGAAAGCACGTCCTTCCTTAAGTAGGAGACCAGAACTGTACAAGACCTCAGGTGTGGTCTCACCAAGGCTCTATATAATTGCAGTAAGAATTCCTTACTCATACTCCAATCTCTTTGTAATAAAGGCTGGCATGCCATTTACCTCCCTAATTGCTTTCTGTCCCTGCATGTTAACTTTCTGGGATTTGTGTACAAGGACCCCCAGATCACTGTGAAAACCAAGTCCCAGCCTCTCACCATTAAAAAAAAAAAAATCTGCTTTTCTATTTTTCCTACCAAAGTCACACTTCTCCACACTATATTCAATCTGCCATGTTCTTGCCCACTCACTTAACCTCTTAACTCAGTCCCCTCATCTAAATCAGGTGCTCCGGTTTCCTCCCACAGCCAAATACTTGCAGGTTGATAGGTAAATTGGCCATTGTAAATTGCCCCTAGTGTAGGTAGGTGGTAGGAGAATGGTGGGGATCTGGTAGGGAATATGGGATTAATGTAGGATTAGTATAAATGGGTGGTTGTTGGTCAACACGGTTGGACCACTTTTCCCATGGAGTTTTTAATTTGTTAAGAGAATGTAGATTCGTTACACTTATGGATTAATTCTTTAAATGTTTGCCGTTGCCTATCTATGTCATACCTTTCAGTCTAGTTTCCCAATCTACCTTAGCCAGCCAGCCCCTCACACCTACACGGTTTTCTTTCTTCAGATTAAAGACTCTAGTTTTGAAATTTAACTAAATCACCGTCAAACTCAATGTAAAATTCTATCATGTTATGATCACTCTTCCCTAGAGGCGCCATTTGCTAAAAGGTTACTAATTAATCCATTTACGTTGCACAATACTCGATCCAAAATACCGTGTTCCCTCTTTGGTTCCTCGATATACTGATCCAGGGAACGATCCACAAACTCGACCTCTGCATTTTAACTGCAAACTAGTCTATATGAAGTCCTCTACGTTTATCGTTATTACCTTTGTGCTCCTCTAATTTACTGATTTATCCTCTGCCCAATACTGCAACTAGTATTGAGGGGCCAATACTCCCACCACCGTTTCTGCCCCTTGGTATTTCTTAGCTTCACCCAAACTTGTTTCTTCTGGGCTAAGATCCTTTCACTGTACTGCCTCTATCCCATCCTTTATTATCAGGACTCCCCCTCCATTAGAGATGCAGGGCAAGGCTAATATACTTAACATACACTCAGTTAGTACTTTGTTTCAGCATTCACTAAGGAAATGGAGGCTGACAAATTGTCAGTAGAAGCAGAGCGAGTACAGGCAGTGGATAGGATAAGAATTGAGAAGGGGGGAGGTACTAACAAGGTTGGCTATGCTTAGGGTTGATAAATCACCTGGTCCGGATGGCTTGCATCCCAGGTCGCGAAAGGAAGCGGGAACGGAGATAGCGGAAGGGCTTGCCACAATCTTCCCTGGATACGGGGGCGGGGGGGGGGGGGAAGTGCCAGAGGATTGGAGAGTGGCCGATGTGACACCCTTATTGAAGAAAGGGTGTATGGACAGTCCTAGCAACTACAGGCCGGTTAGTTTAACATCAGTGGTGGGTAAGGTTTTGGAAACAAGAATCAGGGAAAATATCAATGGATACTTGGAGAGGTTCCAGTTAATTAAGGATAGTCAGCACGGATTTGTAAAAGGTAGATCGTGCTTGACTAAGCTAATTGAATTCTTTGATGAAGCAACAGAGAAGGCTGACGAAGGGAATGCAGTGGATGCCGTTTATGTGGATTTTAAGAAAGCATTTTATAAGGTACCACATGAAAGGCTAGTTAACAAAATTGAGGCTCATGGAAGAGGCGGGTCAGTGTCCAATTCGATTAAAAAAAATGTCTTAAGGATAGAAAACAGCGAGTCGAAGTAACCGGTTGCATTTCAGACTGGGAGGACTGCAATACTAGGACCACTGCTTTTTTTGCTACATATAAATGACTTGGATCTTGGAATACAGAGTAGAATCTCAAAATTTGCTGACGACACCAAACTTGGAAGCGAGGCCAACAGTGAGGACGATATGAACACTTTTTTTTTAATGCAGTGTGTGGAAGCTACGGGGGATCGAGCGGAGGGGAATGGGACTGACTGCACAGCTCCGTGGAGAAGAGCTGGCATGGACCCGAATGGGCGCCTTCTCGGCCGGAAATGACTCGATGACTGCATTTCCAGTTTGCCAATCCCTTCCAAAAATCACGCATCCTGGAATATTTAACTCCCAACCGAGGTCACTCTGCAACCACATCTCGGTAATGGCAAATAGGTCAAACTCATTTATGTCTTATCTGTGCTATTAGATTAGATTAGAGATACAGCACTGAAACAGGCCCTTCGGCCCACTGAGTCTGTGCCGAACATCAACCACCCATTTATACTAATCCTACACTAATCCCATATTCCTACCAAACATCCCCACCACCTGTCCCTATATTTCCCTACCACCTACCTATACTAGTGACAATTTATAATGGCCAATTTACCTATCAACCTGCAAGTCTTTTGGCTTGTGGGAGGAAACCGGAGCACCCGGAGAAAACCCACGCAGACACAGGGAGAACTTGCAAACTCCACACAGGCAGTACCCGGAATCGAACCCGGGTCCCTGGAGCTGTGAGGCTGCGGTGCTAACCACTGCGCCGCCCACATTAATTCATCTATTTGGTTCCTGCACGCAGACATGGCACCTTCAGCTGTAACTTCCTTTTCGTGCTTTTGCCTCATGTCTCCTTTGTCCCTCATGCCCTTGTTAAGTTCTCTGTCCTGTCTCCGGGGCTGTAGTATCCTGGTTTTTCTCTCTCCCAAACTCCTTAAATTCTGAATGAATGGCACAATTCCCTATTTTTATCCTCCCCTTTTACTGTGGAAATAGACACGAAATATTAGTTTACTAAATCCAGCATCTATTAGAGTCTTGTCTGCGTCTGTCCTTAACGGGCTGCACCTCCCATAGCCTTTCTCCTGTCCTTGATGTAGATGCGATTAATTTTTATATTACTGGAAATTTCAGTTCATCGCTTGATTCCAGGCTGGCATTTGGACTCGTCTGACGTCACAGAATCCTGAAGGGATAGATCCTGACATTGACTGCCCGGTGCATCTCGAGGAAGATGGCCAGAGGTTAAGTTGGAGGCTTAACACGTTGTAAATGACCGGATTGTATTGAATTTTCAGTTTGCACAGCTTCCTCACGATGGGATGCCAACTCTCGCCATCATTTCAGCCGCTCAAATGGGCGGGCAGCTCGGAGAATCCAATCCAACAACAAGAACAAAAAAAATTGCTTGGGCCGCAAGCGGAAAGGCCAAAAGTGGCCACGGCGGAAGCCCGCTCCGTCCTGAATTGTTGTCTTTAACTTACCGACGGGTTCGTCCTCACCGAGCTGTGCCGTTCACTGCTGCCAGTCGCGACGCAGAGCCGCGGAAAGCAGAGACTGCGCTGTCACTTGATTCCTCCCTGTCGGTGTAGTCACTTGCCTTCAGCCCGAGGACACGACTTACCGCCCTCCGCGATCTCTGTGCTCCTCCAACTCTGGCCACGTGTGCATCCTCGCCCACCCCCACCCCTCCCCCACGCCCTTGGTCCCACCACCGCCGGTGAGGCCTCCAGCCCACGATAAAGCCTGACTCGGGAGTAAAATTAAAACCCGACCCGACAACAGCCAACCCAAACCCGACCCGGGGCCCCACTCTGAAGATCTCCGCCTCTCTCCTCCTTTAAGAATGCGAGCTGGTTAATGGGAATGGTAGCAGGCAGAATGGGGACAGTGTAGAGGGAACTTTACTCTGCATCTAACCCCCGTGCTGTACCTGCCCTGGGGAGTGTTTGATGGGGACAATGTAGAGGGAGCTTTACTCTGTATCTAACCCCCGTGCTGTACCTGTCCTGGGGAGTGTTTGATGGGGACAATGTAGAGGGAGCTTTACTCTGTATCTAACCCCCGTGCTGTACCTGTCCTGGGGAGTGTTTGATGGGGACAATGTAGAGGGAGCTTTACTCTGTATCTAACCCCCGTGCTGTACCTGCCCTGGGGAGTGTTTGATGGGGACAATGTAGAGGGAGCTTTACTCTGTATCTAACCCCCGTGCTGTACCTGTCCTGGGGAGTGTTTGATGGGGGACAGTGTAGAGGGAACTTTACTCTGCATCTAACCCCCGTGCTGTACCTGCCCTGGGGAGTGTTTGATGGGGACAATGTAGAGGGAGCTTTACTCTGTATCTAACCCCCGTGCTGTACCCGACCTGGGAGTGTTTGATGGGACAGTGTAGAGGGAGCTTTACTCTGTATCTAACCCCCGTGCTGTAACTGTCCTGGGAGTGTTTGATGGGGACAGTGTAGAGGGAGCTTTACTCTGTATCTAACCCCCGTACTGTACCTGTCCTGGGAGTGTTTGATGGGGACAGTGTAGAGGGAGCTCTACTCTGTATCTCACCCCCGTTTTTTTTTGAGCTTTACTCTGTATCTAACCCCCGTACTGTACCTGTC
Organism: Heterodontus francisci; assembly: GCF_036365525.1. NCBI lineage: Eukaryota > Metazoa > Chordata > Chondrichthyes > Heterodontiformes > Heterodontidae > Heterodontus > Heterodontus francisci. The sequence goes on from NW_027141218.1 coordinate 368,656, forward strand.
CTGGGGGTGTTTGATGGGGACAGTGTAGAGGGAGCTTTACTCTGTATCTAACCCCCGTACTGTACCTGTCCTGGGAGTGTTTGATGGGGACAGTGTAGAGGGAGCTCTACTCTGTATCTCACCCCCGTTTTTTTTTGAGCTTTACTCTGTATCAAACCCCACGTGCTGTACCTGTCCTGGGAGTGTTTGTCACTGACAGCTGATGCTCGAAGTGTGCACTACGCAAGAAAAATAGCGAGAATAAGTGAAAATGAACAGTCAAGCCAGGCAGCTGGATGCCAGCCCTGGGTCCAGCTGCCTGCCTCGAGTCACCCAGCACCTGTTGGTTAGGCTGGTACCAGTGTTTGCTGTGGAATGAGACAGGCCGCAGACATACAGGAACGTTCGTGCTGCTTCAACCATTAACTTTAAAATAGTTTTTTTTTTAATTCCCAACAATCGGGAACGAGAAAATTGTTATCCAAACTGACCCATGATAAAAAATAAACTGCCGGGGCATTTTCAAGCCAAGTCCCCATGTTTGAAGAGACATTACCTGCTGCGCGGGGATAGGGGATAGAGTCCCTGCTTCTGCTGTGGAATCAAGCGCTTTCAACACCAGGCACAGGAGAGCTGCAGAGGGCAGCCCTCAGGAGTACCCCAGGCTCGACAGATCACACCCTGAGGTACCTGGACCCCTGGTTCAGGAGATCCCGGGTGAACCTGGACCCCGATGTCAGGAGATCCCGGGTGTACCTGGAGCCCGATGTCAGGAGATCCCGGGTGTACCTGGACCCCGATTTCAGGAGATCCCGGGTGAACCTGGACGCCTGGTTCAGGAGATCCCGGGTGTACCTGGAGCCCGATGTCAGGAGATCCCGGGTGAACCTGGACCCCTGGTTCAGGAGATCCCGGGTGTACCTGGAGCCCGATGTCAGGAGATCCCGGGTGTACCTGGACCCCTGGTTCAGGAGATCCCGGGTGTACCTGGACCCCTGGTTCAGGAGATCCCGGGTGTACCTGGACCCCTGGTTCAGGAGATCCCGGGTGTACCTGGACCCCTGGTTCAGGAGATCCCGGGTGTACCTGGAACCCTATTTCAGGAGATCCCGGGTGTACCTGGACCCCGATTTCAGGAGATCCCGGGTGTACCTGGACCCCGATTTCAGGAGATCCCGGGTGTGCCTGGACCCCGATTTCAGGAGATCCCGGGTGTACCTGGACCCCTGGTTCAGGAGATCCCGGGTGAACCTGGACCCCGATGTCAGGAGATCCCGGGTGTACCTGGAGCCCGATGTCAGGAGATCCCGGGTGTACCTGGACCCCGATTTCAGGAGATCCCGGGTGAACCTGGACGCCTGGTTCAGGAGATCCCGGGTGTACCTGGAGCCCGATGTCAGGAGATCCCGGGTGAACCTGGACCCCTGGTTCAGGAGATCCCGGGTGTACCTGGAGCCCGATGTCAGGAGATCCCGGGTGTACCTGGACCCCTGGTTCAGGAGATCCCGGGTGTACCTGGACCCCTGGTTCAGGAGATCCCGGGTGTACCTGGACCCCTGGTTCAGGAGATCCCGGGTGTACCTGGACCCCTGGTTCAGGAGATCCCGGGTGTACCTGGAACCCTATTTCAGGAGATCCCGGGTGTACCTGGACCCCGATTTCAGGAGATCCCGGGTGTACCTGGACCCCGATTTCAGGAGATCCCGGGTGTGCCTGGACCCCGATTTCAGGAGATCCCGGGTGTACCTGGACCCCTGGTTCAGGAGATCCCGGGTGTACCTGGACCCCGATGTCAGGAGATCCCGGGTGTACCTGGACCCCTGGTTCAGGAGATCCCGGGTGTACCTGGACCCCTGGTTCAGGAGATCCTGGGTGTACCTGGACCCCTGGTTCAGGAGATCCCGGGTGTACCTGGAACCCGATTTCAGGAGATCCCGGGTGTACCTGGACCCCGATTTCAGGAGATCCCGGGTGTGCCTGGACCCCGATTTCAGGAGATCCCGGGTATGCCTGGACCCCGATTTCAGGAGATCCCGGGTGTGCCTGGAGCCCGATGTCAGGAGATCCCGGGTGTACCTGGACCTGCCAGCCAGTCGATATGCAGGATGACGGGGCATTCCATTTAAGGAAACGCCAGGGCCTAAAGCAAATCCCCAGGCAGGAATTCAGTGAGCCAGAAACTGGCCACAACCACAGGCCGAGTCTCAAAGCCCAGCACACGTGGCCCCAGCGAGCACAATCCCAGGGCTGAAACACAGCAGTGGTTTAAGAGATCCCCCACCCCACCCCCCCGGCCCCCAGCCACCAACGCCTTCACCCTTCCCACCATATCTCCAGCTACAGGCTAAGAGTTCCCACCCCGTCAAGGTACCTTCCGTCGGACAGCTCGGAGGCTGGGTTTCCTCGCGAAAGGATGGCTGCGTCTTTGCCAAATCAAGGAAAATTTAAAGAAATAATTATATATAAAGGCGCTCCTGAAACCGCCTTCAGGGGCAGCGGTCTGACACGCACGCTGACGTCCGGTCCCCACGTCCATCGTCACTGATCAGAAAATTTACACGTGTGAGGTTCTGAGGCGGAAACATTTCTCAAGCGAAAGAAAATATTCTCCGGGTGAGGCTGCGCCGTACGTCGAGAGCAGTCCCCCCCACTGCGCCCCTGCCGAGGAGAGGAGGAGGCGGCAGCGGTGATGAGGCCGGCGGGTCACGGTCTTACGAAGGCATGAGCCGCGACGTGGTCAGCACAAAGGGGTTGACGTCCTCGGCCTGCACGGCCCGGTGCAGCGAGGGCTCGGAGGCACTCCGCTCGATCTTTGGGAGGGCGTGCTGTAGCATCTCGATGGAAGCCAGTATCTGCAGGGTTGGAGGAATTAGGAGGCACTCAAACACGCAGGACGGAAACAAACAAAAAAAAAGAGAAGCGTCCCCTTTTAAACATTTACGTTAAACTCGCGCACGACCCTGGTTCAGTCTGCCCTAAGCTCTATTAAAATGCTTTGATTTATTGTCTATAGCTAAACAGCAAAACTCATGGCAATCTGGCAACAGCAGAAGCAGAACTGACAGCAGGAGAGGTGCTTTTGCCCAGCACAGGCTGAGGAGCCAGGAATTGCTACAGTGCCACCACTGGCGGGAGGGTGTAATTACAGCGTGACGTGTTTACATAGGCGCTGCCCATTATAAAGGTGGTGTGGCAGAAATCCCACACGCCGAATTGAAAACATTAATTACGTCGTTTGGAACTTTGTCCGAGACGTTTTACTGGACATTATTACAAATAACTTTTAAACAGCAGCTAGGATGGCCACACACAATTTGCATATGAGGCGCCAAAGGCCGGCTGGGAGTCAGAGGTGATTGCCCAGTCTAACCAGAACAATGGGGGTGCTCTTTGATTCAATTACCGAGAATGGTTTTGTCAATGTTGGTCGTCAAAAGCCATCGACACCCATTGACTTTGCAAGAGCCAACAGCCCGCCACCGACCCCATCCCACCCCATGTGTGTATGAACAGCCTTGAATTTCAAACGACCTCCCAGAAGGTGCTGTTTCAAACAAAGAGGTGGCCACATGACGTGACCACCTGTGTAACTCTGAGAGTTTGTGAATTGTGCCGGAGAAAGGTGACAGTAACTGAACTCCAATAGGAAGCACCTCCCTCTCTCGCCCTCTCCAGCAAAGTCCCAGGGGAGCCTTGGCTGCAGCTATCCCTAAAATCTGCAGATCCTCACGGTCAGCAAAAGAAGATGGATAAAGCCTCTCTTCAGCCTTCCAGAACCAGAGAAGCAAGCCCGAATTGTGCACGTGGCCCAGCGAGGACTTCAAGAGTTCAATTTCAACTAAGGACCACCGGGACTACACTTCTATATATAAATTTCATTGTTATGAAGGACTCTACTCTAACCTCCCAACTCTGTGTTTTCCCCTCTGTATCTATTTGTGTGTGAGAGTGCGTGCCTCTCATATGAATGGGAGCATGGATGCGCTGCGTATTTCAGTAATTTTAACCGGTTTAGAGTGATAAGGTTAATAAATTTACATCTTTCTTGTTTAAACTCAAGAAAACCTGTCTGACTGGTTCATTTACAATTATATATTACAGCAGCAGGAGGAAATGCTCACTGAGGTGGTAAGTTAAATCACTGTGTTTAAAATATAAACCCTGTTGGGGTCGAATCAGAGGAGGAGAAAAAGGGGAGCCTCAGACCCCTTCCTCACCTGGTCACAACAGTGGACATCGGGCTTTATAATGGCAGTGCCCACAGATGTAAGACTTTTAATGTCAAATATGGATATTTACCCCCTGCTTTCCTGATGGTGTACAGGCTCTGCGGGTGCTGCCCTGATCGTATAGCTGATGTGAACCTGCTTTGAGGCGACTGGCTTAAACCGGTGCCCATCATAAAATGCCTGCCCAGGTGGGTAGCAGCTGAGCCTGACCTGGTCCTCACCCGACGTACACCAACCTACTCAAATTACGTCGAGGCCGCGGCGCAGAAACCGGCCATTCGGCCCAACCGCTCCGTGCTGGCATTTATGCTCTGCCCGAGCCTCCCACCCCTCCTATTCCACCTCACCCTGTGAGCGTAACAGCAGAAACTGCGAGGGACGCACGCTCGCCATCGCCCGACGGGTGGCGTCGGCACCGTCAAGAGGACGGGCCTTCGATCCCCGAACCAACGGCAGCTGCTCGGTGTGGGAACCCCCGACATGGGAGGAGGGGAGGGATCTTTCTGCTCGGTGTGGGGCATATGAATTAGGAGCAGTGTCGGCCATTCGGCCCCTCGAGCCTCCCCACTGCGCAACGCGCGGCCATGTAGACTCCTAAATGCGCGTGAATGAGTCGGGCAAGCATTTACCTGTATAAACAGGGGGCGCTCATCCCGTTTCACTTTTATACAGTCCACAATCAGCCGCTTCATCGCCTTCGGACAGTTGCGGTACACCTTGCTGAGGTCAGGGGTCAGGTACCCACGGCCAACCATGAAGATAATCTGCAAGAGAGGGACTGAGTTTATGCCCCCACTCAACTCTCAGTCCTGCCACTGGCAACCTTTTAGCACCCTCCCCGTTGTCAAGGGCACAGAGGCTCCACTAACTGTGGGCTCTTGCGCCAGGCACCCGGTCCGTCACTGACACCCTCCCCGGTTACTGGTCCGTCACCTACTCTCCTCCCCAGGTTCCTGATCAATCACTGACTCCCTCCACTGGCTCAGGGAGCAGCCCTCTCGCCTCAGAGTCAGAAGACTGTGGGTTCCAGTCCCCACTCCACAGACTCAAGCCCCATAATCCAGGCCGACACGCCCCGTGCCAGTAGTGAGGGAGCGCGGCACTGTCGGAGGGTCAGTACTGAGGGAGCTCCGCACTGTCGGAGGGTCAGTACTGAGGGAGAGCCGCACTGTCGGAGGGTCAGTACTGAGGGAGAGCCGCACTGTCGGAGGGTCAGTACTGAGGGAGCGCCGCGCTGTCGGAGGGTCAGTACTGAGGGAGCGCCGCCCTGTCGGAGGGTCAGTACTGAGGGAGAGCCGCACTGTCGGAGGGTCAGTACTGAGGGAGAGCCGCACTGTCGGAGGGTCAGTACTGAGGGAGAGCCGCACTGTCGGAGGGTCAGTACTGAGGGAGAGCCGCACTGTCGGAGGGTCAGTACTGAGGGAGAGCCGCACTGTCGGAGGGTCAGTACTGAGGGAGCACCGCACTGTCGGAGGGACAGTACTGAGGGAGCTCCGCACTGTCGGAGGGTCAGTACTGAGGGAGCACCGCACTGTCGGAGGGTCAGTACTGAGGGAGCGCCGCAATGTCGGAGGGTCAGTACTGAGGGAGAGCCGCACTGTCGGAGGGTCAGTACTGAGGGAGCGCCGCAATGTCGGAGGGTCAGTACTGAGGGAGCGCCGCACTGTCGGAGGGTCAGCACTGAGGGAGCGCCGCACTGTCAGAGGGTCAGCACTGAGGGAGGGACGCACTGTCGGAGGGACAGCACTGAGGGAGCGCCACACTGTCGGAGGGTCAGTACTGAGGGAGCGCCGCACTGTCGGAGAGTCAGTACTGAGGGAGCGCCGCACTGTCGGAGGGACAGTACTGAGGGAGCGCCGCACTGTCGGAGGGTCAGTACTGAGGGAGCGCCGCACTGTCAGAGGGTCAGTACTGAGGGAGCGCCGCACTGTCGGAGGGTCAGTACTGAGGGAGCGCCGCACAGTCGGAGGGTCAGTACTGAGGGAGCTCCGCGCTGTCGGCGGGTCAGTACCAAGGGAGCGCCGCACTGTCGGAGGGTCAGTACTGAGGGAGCTCCGCGCTGTCGGCGGGTCAGTACTGAGGGAGCGCCACACTGTCGGAGGGTCAGCACTGAGGGAGCACCGCACTGTCGGAGGGTCAGTACCGAGGGAGCGCCGCACTGTCGGAGGGTCAGTACCGAGGGAGCTCCGCGCTGCCGGAGGGTCAGTACTGAGGGACTGCCGTACTGTCGGTCAGTACTGAGGGAGCTCAGCGCTGTCGGAGGGTCAGTACTGAGGGAGTGCCGCACTGTCGGTCAGTACTGAGGGAGCTCCGCACTGTCGGAGGGTCAGTACTGAGGGAGCTCCGCGCTGTCGGAGGGTCAGTACTGAGGGAGCGCCGCACTGTCGGAGGGTCAGTACTGAGGGAGTGCCGCACTGTCGGAGGGTCAGTACTGAGGGAGTGCCGCACTGTCGGAGGTTCAGTACTGAGTGAGCGCCACACTGTCGGAGGGTCAGTACTGAGGGACTGCCGCACTGTCGGTCAGTACTGAGGGAGCTCCGCGCTGTCGGAGCGTCAGTACTGAGGGAGCTCCGCGCTGTCGGAGGGTCAGTACTGAGGGAGTGCCGCACTGTCGGAGGGTCAGTACTGAGGGAGCGCCACACTGTCGGAGGGTCAGTACTGAGGGAGTTCCGCACTGTCGGAGGGTCAGTACTGAGGGAGCGGCGCACTGTCGGAGGGTCAGTACTGAGGGAGTGCCGCACTGTCGGAGGGTCAGTGCTGAGGGAGCGCCGCACTGTCGGAGGGTCAGCACTGAGGGAGCGCCGCACTGTCGGAGGGTCAGCACTGAGGGAGCGACGCACTGTCAGAGGGTCAGCACTGAGGGAGGGACGCACTGTCGGAGGGACAGCACTGAGGGAGCGCCACACTGTCGGAGGGTCAGTACTGAGGGAGCGCCGCACTGTCGGAGAGTCAGTACTGAGGGAGCGCCGCACTGTCGGAGGGACAGTACTGAGGGAGCGCCGCACTGTCGGAGGGTCAGTACTGAGGGAGCGCCGCACTGTCAGAGGGTCAGTACTGAGGGAGAACTGCACTGTCGGAGGGTCAGTACTGAGGGAGCGCCGCACTGTCGGAGAGTCAGTACTGAGGGAGCGCCGCACTGTCGGAGGGACAGTACTGAGGGAGCGCCGCACTGTCGGAGGGTCAGTACTGAGGGAGAACTGCACTGTCGGAGGGTCAGTACCAAGGGAGCGCCGCACTGTCGGAGGGTCAGTACTGAGGGAGCTCCGCGCTGTCGGCGGGTCAGTACTGAGGGAGCGCCACACTGTCGGAGGGTCAGCACTGAGGGAGCACCGCACTGTCGGAGGGTCAGTACCGAGGGAGCGCCGCACTGTCGGAGGGTCAGTACCGAGGGAGCTCCGCGCTGCCGGAGGGTCAGTACTGAGGGACTGCCGTACTGTCGGTCAGTACTGAGGGAGCTCAGCGCTGTCGGAGGGTCAGTACTGAGGGAGTGCCGCACTGTCGGAGGGTCAGTACTGAGGGAGCGCCGCACTGTCGGAGGGTCAGTACTGAGGGACTGCCGCACTGTCGGTCAGTACTGAGGGAGCTCCGCGCTGTCGGAGCGTCAGTACTGAGGGAGCTCCGCGCTGTCGGAGGGTCAGTACTGAGGGAGCGCCGCACTGTCGGAGGGTCAGTACTGAGGGAGCGCCACACTGTCGGAGGGTCAGTACTGAGGGAGTTCCGCACTGTCGGAGGGTCAGTACTGAGGGAGCGGCGCACTGTCGGAGGGTCAGTACTGAGGGAGTGCCGCACTGTCGGAGGGTCAGTGCTGAGGGAGCGCCGCACTGTCGGAGGGTCAGTACTGAGGGAGCTCCGCACTGTCGGAGGGTCAGGACTGAGGGAGCGCCGCACTGTCGGAGGGTCAGGACTGAGGGAGCGCCGCACTGTCGGAGGGTCAGCACGGAGGGAGCGCCGCACTGTCGGAGGGTCAGCACGGAGGGAGCGCCGCACTGTCGGAGGGTCAGCACGGAGGGAGCGCCGCACTGTCGGACGGTCAGTACTGAGGGAGCGACGCACTGTCGGAGGGTCAGCACTGAGGGAGCGATGCACTGTCGGAGGGACAGCACTGAGGGAGCGCCACACTGTCGGAGGGTCAGTACAGAGGGAGTGCCGCACTGTCGGAGAGTCAGTACTGAGGGAGCGCCGCACTGTCGGAGGGTCAGTACTGAGGGAGCGCCGCACTGTCGGAGGGTCAGTACTGAGGGAGCGCCGCACTGTCGGAGGGTCAGTACTGAGGGACTGCCGCACTGTCGGTCAGTACTGAGGGAGCTCCGCGCTGTCGGAGGGTCAGTACTGAGGGAGCGCCGCACTGTCGGAGGGTCAGTACTGAGGGAGCGCCGCACTGTCGGAGGGTCAGTACTGAGGGAGCGCCGCACTGTCGGAGGGTCAGCACTGAGGGAGCGCCGCACTGTCGGAGGGTCAGCACTGAGGGAGCGCCGCACTGTCGGAGGGTCAGCACTGAGGGAGCGACGCACTGTCGGAGGGTCAGCACTGAGGGAGCGACGCACTGTCGGAGGGTCAGCACTGAGGGAGCGATGCACTGTCGGAGGGTCAGTACTGAGGGAGCTCCGCGCTGTCGGAGGGTCAGTACTGAGGGAGCGCCGCACTGTCGGAGGGTCAGTACTGAGGGAGTGCCGCACTGTCGGAGGGTCAGTACTGAGGGAGTGCCGCACTGTCGGAGGTTCAGTACTGAGTGAGCGCCACACTGTCGGAGGGTCAGTACTGAGGGACTGCCGCACTGTCGGTCAGTACTGAGGGAGCTCCGCGCTGTCGGAGCGTCAGTACTGAGGGAGCTCCGCGCTGTCGGAGGGTCAGTACTGAGGGAGTGCCGCACTGTCGGAGGGTCAGTACTGAGGGAGCGCCACACTGTCGGAGGGTCAGTACTGAGGGAGCTCCGCACTGTCGGAGGGTCAGTACTGAGGGAGCGGCGCACTGTCGGAGGGTCAGTACTGAGGGAGTGCCGCACTGTCGGAGGGTCAGTGCTGAGGGAGCGCCGCACTGTCGGAGGGTCAGCACTGAGGGAGCGACGCACTGTCGGAGGGTCAGCACTGAGGGAGCGACGCACTGTCGGAGGGTCAGCACTGAGGGAGCGATGCACTGTCGGAGGGTCAGTACTGAGGGAGCTCCGCGCTGTCGGAGGGTCAGTACTGAGGGAGCGCCGCACTGTCGGAGGGTCAGTACTGAGGGAGTGCCGCACTGTCGGAGGGTCAGTACTGAGGGAGTGCCGCACTGTCGGAGGTTCAGTACTGAGTGAGCGCCACACTGTCGGAGGGTCAGTACTGAGGGACTGCCGCACTGTCGGTCAGTACTGAGGGAGCTCCGCGCTGTCGGAGCGTCAGTACTGAGGGAGCTCCGCGCTGTCGGAGGGTCAGTACTGAGGGAGTGCCGCACTGTCGGAGGGTCAGTACTGAGGGAGCGCCGCACTGTCGGAGGGTCAGTACTGAGGGAGTTCCGCACTGTCGGAGGGTCAGTACTGAGGGAGCGGCGCACTGTCGGAGGGTCAGTACTGAGGGAGTGCCGCACTGTCGGAGGGTCAGTGCTGAGGGAGCGCCGCACTGTCGGAGGGTCAGCACTGAGGGAGCGCCGCACTGTCGGAGGGTCAGCACTGAGGGAGCGACGCACTGTCAGAGGGTCAGCACTGAGGGAGGGACGCACTGTCGGAGGGACAGCACTGAGGGAGCGCCACACTGTCGGAGGGTCAGTACTGAGGGAGCACCGCACTGTCGGAGGGACAGTACTGAGGGAGCGCCGCACTGTCGGAGGGTCAGTACTGAGGGAGCGCCGCACTGTCAGAGGGTCAGTACTGAGGGAGAACTGCACTGTCGGAGGGTCAGTACTGAGGGAGCGCCGCACTGTCGGAGGGTCAGTACTGAGGGAGCTCCGCGCTGTCGGCGGGTCAGTACTGAGGGAGCGCCACACTGTCGGAGGGTCAGTACTGAGGGAGAACTGCACTGTCGGAGGGTCAGTACTGAGGGAGCTCCGCGCTGTCGGCGGGTCAGTACTGAGGGAGCGCCACACTGTCGGAGGGTCAGCACTGAGGGAGCACCGCACTGTCGGAGGGTCAGTACCGAGGGAGCGCCGCCCTGTCGGAGGGTCAGTACTGAGGGAGCTCAGCGCTGTCGGAGGGTCAGTACTGAGGGAGTGCCGCACTGTCGGAGGGTCAGTACTGAGGGAGCGCCGCACTGTCGGAGGGTCAGTACTGAGGGACTGCCGCACTGTCGGTCAGTACTGAGGGAGCTCCGCGCTGTCGGAGCGCCAGTACTGAGGGAGCTCCGCGCTGTCGGAGGGTCAGTACTGAGGGAGTGCCGCACTGTCGGAGGGTCAGTACTGAGGGAGCGCCACACTGTCGGAGGGTCAGTACTGAGGGAGTTCCGCACTGTCGGAGGGTCAGTACTGAGGGAGCGGCGCACTGTCGGAGGGTCAGTACTGAGGGAGTGCCGCACTGTCGGAGGGTCAGTGCTGAGGGAGCGCCGCACTGTCGGAGGGTCAGTACTGAGGGAGCTCCGCACTGTCGGAAATTCAGGACTGAGGGAGCGCCGCACTGTCGGAGGGTCAGTATTGAGGGAGCGCCGCACTGTCGGAGGGTCAGCACGGAGGGAGCGCCGCACTGTCGGAGGGTCAGCACGGAGGGAGCGCCGCACTGTCGGAGGGTCAGCACGGAGGGAGCGCCGCACTGTCGGACGGTCAGTACTGAGGGAGCGACGCACTGTCGGAGGGTCAGCACTGAGGGAGCGATGCACTGTCGGAGGGACAGCACTGAGGGAGCGCCACACTGTCGGAGGGTCAGTACAGAGGGAGTGCCGCACTGTCGGAGAGTCAGTACTGAGGGAGCGCCGCACTGTCGGAGGGTCAGTACTGAGGGAGCGCCGCACTGTCGGAGGGTCAGTACTGAGGGAGCGCCGCACTGTCGGAGGGTCAGTACTGAGGGACTGCCGCACTGTCGGTCAGTACTGAGGGAGCTCCGCGCTGTCGGAGGGTCAGTACTGAGGGAGCGCCGCACTGTCGGAGGGTCAGTACTGAGGGAGCGCCGCACTGTCGGAGGGTCAGTACTGAGGGAGCGCCGCACTGTCGGAGGGTCAGCACTGAGGGAGCGCCGCACTGTCGGAGGGTCAGCACTGAGGGAGCGCCGCACTGTCGGAGGGTCAGCACTGAGGGAGCGACGCACTGTCGGAGGGTCAGCACTGAGGGAGCGACGCACTGTCGGAGGGTCAGCACTGAGGGAGCGATGCACTGTCGGAGGGACAGCACTGAGGGAGCACCACACTGTCGGAGGGTCAGTACTGAGGGAGTGCCGCACTGTCGGAGAGTCAGTACTGAGGGAGCGCCGCACTGTCGGAGGGTCAGTACTGAGGGAGCGCCGCACTGTCGGAGGGTCAGTACTGAGGGAGAACTGCACTGTCGGAGGGTCAGTACTGAGGGAGCGCCGCACTGTCGGAGGGTCAGTACCAGGGGAGCGCCGCACTGTCGGAGGGTCAGTACTGAGGGAGCTCCGCGCTGTCGGCGGGTCAGTCCTGAGGGAGCGCCACACTGTCGGAGGGTCAGTACCGAGGGAGCGCCGCTCTGTCGGAGGGTCAGTACTGAGGGAGCTCTGCGCTGTCGGAGGGTCAGTACTGAGGGACTGCCGTACTGTCGGTCAGTACTGAGGGAGCTCCGCGCTGTCGGAGGGTCAGTACTGAGGGAGTGCCGCACTGTCGGTCAGTACTGAGGGAGCTCCGCACTGTCGGAGGGTCAGTACTGAGGGAGCTCCGCGCTGTCGGAGGGTCAGTACTGAGGGAGCGCCGCACTGTCGCAGGGTCAGTACTGAGGGAGTGCCGCACTGTCGGAGGGTCAGTACTGAGGGAGTGCCGCACTGTCGGAGGGTCAGTACTGAGGGAGCGCCACACTGTCGGAGGGTCAGTACTGAGGGACTGCCGCACTGTCGGTCAGTACTGAGGGAGATCCGCGCTGTCGGAGGGTCAGTACTGAGGGAGCTCCGCGCTGTCGGAGGGTCAGTACTGAGGGAGTGCCGCACTGTCGGAGGGTCAGTACTGAGGGAGCGCCACACTGTCGGAGGGTCAGTACTGAGGGAGTTCCGCACTGTTGGAGGGTCAGTACTGAGGGAGCGCCGCACCGTCGGAGGGTCAGTACTGAGGGAGTGCCGCACTGTCGGAGGGTCAGTACTGAGGGAGCACCGCACTGTCTGAGGGTCAGTACTGAGGGAGCACCGCGCTGTCGGAGGGTCAGTACTGAGGGAGCGCCGCACTGTCGGAGGGTCAGTACTGAGGGAGCTCCGCGCTGTCGGAGGGTCAGTACTGAGGGAGTGCCACGCTGTCGCAGGGTCAGTACTGAGGGAGCTCCGCGCTGTCGGAGGGTCAGTACTGAGGGAGCGCCGCGCTGTCGGAGGGTCAGTACTGAGGGAGCGCCGCACTGTCGGAGGGTCAGTACTGAGGGAGCGCCGCACTGTCGGAGGGTCAGTACTGAGGGAGCTCCGCGCTGTCGGAGGGTCAGTACTGAGGGAGTGCCACACTGTCGCAGGGTCAGTACTGAGGGAGTGCTGCAATGTCAGAGGCACTGTCTTTCGGATGAGTTGTTAAACTGAGGCCACCGTCTGCCCTCTCAGGTGGGTGTAAAAGATCCCACGGCCACGAGGGAAAGGGGGGGGGGGGTTGGCAATACTTACCCCTCAATCAACGTGACTGAAAAACAGATGACCACAATGCTGTTTGCGGGATCTTGCTGTGTGTAAGATTGACTGCCATGTTTACTACATTACAACAGTGACAACGGTTCAAAAATATCTTACTGGCTCCTGAGGTAGTGAAAAGGGTCACGCCAGGTCTTTCTGGGTCACGCCAGGTCTTTCTGGGTCACGCCAGGTCTTCCTGGGTCACGCCAGGTCCTCGTGCTTCCTGGACCCATCACCAACTCTTTCTGTTCGTCCTTGGATCTTGCCTTTCAGTCCCCGCAGCCACGTTTCCAGTCCGCCACCGACTCTCCCCCGATTGCTGACCCGTCACTGACTGACTAAACCCGTTTCCCAGTCCATCGGTGACTCCTGCCCGGTTACCAGCCCGTCACTCACTGACTGACCCCCACCTCCCTGCGATCCCGAGGTCTGATCAGACTCTCGAGCCGGGCCAGTCGCTGTGTTGGCGCGAACCGTACCTGGTCTCGGTTGTTGATGTATGAGTACGGCAGCGTCCCAGTCATGATCTCATAAAGCACGATTCCATAGGCATAAACGTCTGATTGGAAACTGTACGGGTTGTTGTCCTGCATCCTGATCACTTCTGGAGCCTGCAAAAGGAAAGAATAAAGGGCAATCATTGTGTAAAAAAAAAACAGGGGACAGGCTGGGATCTGTGTGAGAGAGTAACACACATACACAAACAAAGACAAACACACACACAGACACACAAAGACAAACAAATACACACACAAAGACAAACAAATACACACACACACAGACAAACAAATACACACACACACAGACAAACAAACACACACAAAAACAAACACACACAAAGACAAACACACACACAGACACACTCACACACAAAGACAAACAAATACACACACAAAGACAAACAAACACACACACACAAAGACAAACAAACACACACAAACAAAGACAAACAAACACACAGACAAACAAACACACACAGACAAACAAATACACACAGACAAACAAATACACACACACACAGACAAACAAATACACACACACACAGACAAACAAATACACACACACAGACAAACAAACACACACACAGACAAACAAACACACACACACAGACAAACAAACACACACACACAAACAAACACACAAAGGCAAACAAACACACACACAGACACACAAAAACACACACAAAGACAAACACACACACAGACACACTCACACACAAAGACAAACAAATACACACACAAAGACAAACAAACACACACAGACAAACAAACACACACACACAAAGACAAACAAACACACACAGACAAACAAACACACACAGACAAACAAACACACACAGACAAACACACTCACAAAGACAAACAAACACCCACAAAGACACACACACACACACAGACACACACAAAGACAAACACACACACACACAAAGGCAAACAAACACATACACAAAGGCAAACAAACACACACACAAAGACACACAAAGAAACACACACACAAAGACACACAAAGAAACACACACACAAAGACACACACACAAAGACAAACACACACACAAAGACAAACACACAAAGACAAACACACAAAGACAAACACACAAAGACAAACACACAAAGACAAACACACACACACAGGCATACAAATGCACACGCACAAAGACAAACAAACACACACACACACAAACACACACACACACACAAAGACAAACACACACACACAAAGACAAACACACACACACAAAGACAAACACACACACACACAAAGACAAACACACACACACACAAAGACACACACACAAAGACACACACACAAAGACACACACACAAAGACACACACACAAAGACACACACACAAAGACACACACACACAAAGACAAACAAACACAAAGACAAACAAACACAAAGACAAACAAACACACACACACACAAAGACAAACACACAACAAAGACAGACAAAGACAAACACACACACACACACACACACAAAGACAAACACACACACACACACACAAAGGCGAACAAACACACACACACAAAGGCGAACAAACACACACACACACACACAAAGGCGAACAAACACACACACACACAAAGGCAAACAAACACACACACACACAAAGGCAAACAAACACACACACACAAAGGCAAACAAACACACACACACACAAAGGCAAACAAACACACACACACACAAAGGCAAACAAACACACACACACACAAAGGCAAACAAACACACACACACAGACACACAAAGACAAACACACACACAAAGACAAACACACACACAAAGACAAAATCACACACACACAAAGACAAAATCACACACACACAAAGACAAAATCACACACACACACAAAGACAAAATCACACACACACACACAAAGGCAAACAAATACACACTCACAAAGACAAACACACACACAAAGACAAAATCACACACACACACACAAAGGCAAACAAATACACACTCACAAAGACAAACACACACACAAAGACAAACAAACACACACACAGACAAACACACACACACACAAACAAACACACACACAGACAAACAAACACACACACAGACAAACAAACACACACACAGACAAACACACACAAAGACAAACACACACAAAGACAAACACACACAAAGACAAACACACACACACACACAAAAACACTGTACCAGACACACAGCCTATCATGTGTGATATTCTGAACCAATCCCGGGTACAGACTGTGCTTACCATCCACAGGATAGATCCGCTCGGCTGCTCCACTTGTTGTGAGCCGCTCCATCGGGACTTCACCGTTGCCAGGCCGAAGTCCCCGATTTTCACCGTCAGTCCCTCGTGCAGGAAGATATCTGAAGGTCAGCCGTGAAGGAACTGTTTCAACTGCTTTCCCTCGACAGTAAAGCACAGGGCCGCTGGCAACCAGCAGTCCCCACCGCCCCCAGTGGTGCTGACCCATCACCCTCAACGTCCCCCCAGCCTCCCAGAGCGCTGACCCCTCACCCTCCACTGAACTCACTCCCACAACGGTCAGCTCCTCCGACTCATGCCCACACCCCGACAACCACCGTCTCTGCCACCGGGGCTGGGGAGGAGGAGGGGGTGGCGGTTGGGGGGCGCGGGGGGGGGGGGAACGAAGAGAAACTTGGCCCACAACAGCTCAGGGTCTGGGCAGCGGGGTCGAGGGCCCACCCTGGGGTCAGGAGCGGGA
The DNA here is from genome assembly GCF_036365525.1 of Heterodontus francisci. Classification (NCBI taxonomy): domain Eukaryota; kingdom Metazoa; phylum Chordata; class Chondrichthyes; order Heterodontiformes; family Heterodontidae; genus Heterodontus; species Heterodontus francisci. Next base: position 384,771 of record NW_027141218.1, read on the forward strand.
GCACTCGCCTCCCCAGGCACAGCAGCCCTAGCTCAGGGTGTTGGGAGCGCGGAGGGGCAGAGGACCCGCTCTGGAGTCAGGGCACGCACATCCCCACAAGGATACTGTTTGATTTCAAGTCTCTGTGGATGATATTTTTTGCGTGAAGATAACTGAAAGAGAAAAGGACAAGATTAAAGGAGGAGTGTCGTAGGGGAACAGGGAGTTCAGACTGCGTTCCCTACCTTGTTTCTCCGTCTTTCCAAAAGGGGTTGAATAGCAGCACCTCTGGCAGAGAGCCAGCTGTGAACTGATGGTGAGGGGGCACCAGTTCCAACGGGCTCCATCTTCCCCACACTGGAAAATCCGGAACCCCTACTTGTACACGCTGATTCCAAACCCCACCCCCCGCTCCACAACCTCCGTCAGTAATCGGTGCCCTCCTCCCTGTCCTGTGTCATCTGTCGATTGGATACTGCCGTCATCACTCAGCTCTTTGCCAATTGGGCATTTACCCCATGCCCTGCACCGACTGGCGAACTGCTGCCTGCTCACTCACTCCACGCTTATGAACTGTTCTACAACCTCGTTCTACAATCCCTCTGGCCCCCTTGTCCCTTCCCTATCTCTGTAACCTCCTCCAGCCCCCTCGTCCCTTCCCCATCTCTGTAACCTCCTCCAGCCCCTACAACCCTCCCTATCTCAGTAACCTCCTCCAGCCTCTACACCCCTCCCTATCTCAGTAACCTCCTTCAGCCTCTACACCCCTCCCTATCTCTGTAACCTCCTCCAGCCTCTACACCCCTCCCCATCTCTGTAACCGCCTCCAGCCTCTATACCACTCCCTATCTCTGTATCCTCCTCCAGCCCCTACAACCCTCCCTATCTCAGTAACCTCCTCCAGCCTCTACACCCCTCCCTATCTCAGTAACCTCCTTCAGCCTCTACACCCCTCCCTATCTCTGTAACCTCCTCCAGCCCCTACAACCCTCCCTATCTCAGTAACCTCCTCCAGCCTCTACACCCCTCCCTATCTCAGTAACCTCCTTCAGCCTCTACACCCCTCCCTATCTCTGTAACCTCCTCCAGCCCCTACAACCCTCCCTATCTCAGTAACCTCCTCCAGCCTCTACACCCCTCCCTATCTCAGTAACCTCCTTCAGCCTCTACACCCCTCCCTTTCTCTGTAACCTCCTCCAGCCCCAACAACCCTCCCTATCTCTGTAACCTCCTCCAGCCCCTACAACCCTCCCTATCTCTGTATCCTCCTCCAGCCCCTACAACCCTCCCTTTCTCTGTAACCTCCTCCAGCCCCTACAACCCTCCCTATCTCTGTAACCTCCTCCAGCCCCTACAAACCCTCCCTATCTCTGTAACCTCCTCCAGCCCCTACAACCCTCCCTATCTCTGTAACCTCCTCCAGCCCCTACAAACCCTCCCTATCTCTGTAACCTGCTCCAGCCCCTACAACCCTCCCTATCTCTGTAACCTCCTCCAGCCCCTACACCCCTCCCTATCTCTGTAACCTCCTCCAGCCCCTACAACCCTCTCTATCTCTGTAACCTCCTCCAGCCCCTACAACTCTCCCTATCTCTGTAACCTCCACCAGCCCCGACAACCCTCCCTCTCTCTGTAACCTCCTCCAGCCCCTACAACCCTCCAAGATCTCTGCGCTCCTCCAATTCCGGCCTCTTGACCATCCCCCGATTACCATCACTCCACCATTGGCGGCTGTGCCTTCAGCTGCCTGGGGCCCTAAGCTCTGGAATTCCCTCCCTAAACCACTCCGCCTCTCTCTCTCCTCCTTAAAACCGACCTCTTTGACCGAGCTTTTGGTCGCCCTGTGCTGATTGATTACTCACTCCATGCCCTGCGCTGATTGATTACTCACTCCACGCCCTGCGCTGATTGGTTACTCACTCCATGCCCTGCACTGATTGGTTACTCACTCCATGCCCTGCGCTGATTGGTTACTCACTCCACGCCCTGCGCTGATTGGTTACTCACTCCACGCCCTGCGCTGATTGGTTACTCACTCCATGCCCTGTCATGCCATGCCCTGCGCTGATTGGTTACTCACTCCACGCCCTGTGCTGACTGGTTACTCACTCCGTGCCAATTGGTTACTCACTCCATGCCCTGCACTGATTGGTTACTCACTCCACGCCCTGCACTGATTGGTTACTCACTCCACGCCCTGCACTGATTGGTTACTCACTCCATGCCCTGCGCTGATTGGTTACTCACTCTACGCCCTGCGCTGATTGGTTACTCACTCCACGCCCTGCGCTGATTGGTTACTCACTCCACGCCCTGCGCTGATTGGTTACTCACTCCATGCCCTGCGCTGATTGGTTACTCACTCCACGCCCTGCGCTGATTGGTTATTCACTCCACGCCCTGCGCTGATTGGTTATTCACTCCACGCCCTGCGCTGATTGGTTACTCACTCCATGCCCTGCGCTGATTGGTTACTCACTCCATGCCCTGTCATGCCATGCCCTGCGCTGATTGGTTACTCACTCCACGCCCTGCGCTGATTGGTTACTCACTCCATGCCCTGCGCTGATTGGTTACTCACTCCACGCCCTGTGCTGATTGGTTACTCACTCCACGCCCTGCGCTGATTGGTTACTCACTCCATGCCCTGCGCTGATTGGTTACTCACTCCATGCCCTGTCATGCCATGCCCTGCGCTGATTGGTTACACACTCCATGCCCTGCGCTGATTGGTTACTCACTCCACGCCCTGCGCTGATTGGTTACTCACTCCACGCCCTGCGCTGATTGGTTACTCACTCCACGCCCTGCGCTGATTGGTTACTCACTCCACGCCCTGCGCTGATTGGTTACTCACTCCATGCCCTGTGCAGTTTGCCGAGCGATGTCAATGAGCTGGAAGGTGTCGAATTTGGTCTCAAGGACGTGCAGGTGACGGTAAAGGCTGCTGCTCTCACACCACTGAGTGACGATGGCCATTTGCGGCTTTGTCATGAAGCCCATGAACAGCAGGATATTGACGTGTCTCGTTTTCCTGCAAGGAATGGAAAGGAAAACAGCTTGGCTCATCCTGACAGGAGCAAGAAGGCACAAACCACAGCATACAGCCAACCTCTGCTCCAAGCCTTCCCACACCTTACTGCCACATTCTCTCAGCTTTCCAGTCACTGATTCCAGCCCAAGGCATTTCACAAAGATATAACGCCCCAATGATCTCCATAACGCTCTCCCTCTCAGCCCACTCTCTCTCTCCCTCTCAGCCCACTCTCTCTCTCCCTCTCCCTCCCTGACCCTCTCAGCCCACTCTCTCTCTCCCTCTCAGCCCACTCTCTCTCTCCCTCTCAGCCCACTCTCTCTCTCCCTCTCCCTCCCTGACCCTCTCAGCCCACTCTCTCTCTCCCTCTCCCTCCCTGACCCTCTCAGCCCACTCTCTCTCTCCCTCTCAGCCCACTCTCTCTCTCCCTCTCCCTCCCTGACCCTCTCAGCCCACTCTCTCTCTCCCTCTCAGCCCACTCTCTCTCTCCCTCTCCCTCCCTGACCCTCTCAGCCCACTCTCTCCCTCCCTGACCCTCTCAGCCCACTCTCTCTCTCCCTCTCAGCCCACTCTCCCTCTCCCTCCCTGACCCTCTCAGCCCACTCTCTCTCTCCCTCTCTGACCCTCTCAGCCCACTCTCTCTCTCTCCCTCTCAGCCCACTCTCTCTCTCCCTCTCCCTCCCTGACCCTCTCAGCCCACTCTCTCTCTCCCTCTCAGCCCACTCTCTCTCTCCCTCTCCCTCCCTGACCCTCTCAGCCCACTCTCTCTCTCCCTCTCAGCCCACTCTCCCTCTCCCTCCCTGACCCTCTCAGCCCACTCTCTCTCTCCCGCCCTGACCCTCTCTCCCTCTCAGCCCACTCCCTCTCCCTCCCTGACCCTCCTCCCTCTCAGCCCACTCTCTCTCTCCCTCTCCCTCCCTGACCCTCTCAGCCCACTCTGTCTCTCGCTCTCCGTCCCTCACCCTCTCTCCCTCTGAGCCGACTCTCTCTCACCCTCTCCCTCCCTGACCTTCTCTCCCTCTCTGTCCCTGACCCTCTCTCCCTCTCAGCCGACTCTCTCTCTCCCTCCCTGACCCTCTCAGCCCACTCTGTCTCTCGCTCTCTGACCCTCTCAGCCCACTCTCTCTCTCCCTCTCAGCCCACTCTCTCTCTCCCTCCCTCCCTGACCCTCTCAGCCCACTCTCTCTCTCCCTCTCAGCCCACTCTCTCTCTCCCTCTCCCTCCCTGACCCTCTCAGCCCACTCTCTCTCCCTCTCCCTCCCTGACCCTCTCAGCCCACTCTCCCTCTCCCTCCCTGACCCTCTCAGCCCACTCTCTCTCTCCCTCTCCCTCCCTGACCCTCTCAGCCCACTCTCTCTCTCCCTCTCAGCCCACTCTCCCTCTCCCTCCCTGACCCTCTCAGCCCACTCTCTCTCTCCCTCTCAGCCCACTCTCCCTCTCCCTCCCTGACCCTCTCAGCCCACTCTCTCTCTCCCTCTCAGCCCACTCTCCCTCTCCCTCCCTGACCCTCTCAGCCCACTCTCTCGCTCCCTCTCTGACCCTCTCAGCCCACTCTCTCTCTCCCTCTCCCTCCCTGACCCTCTCAGCCCACTCTCTCTCTCCCTCTCCCTCCCTGACCCTCTCAGCCCACTCTCTCTCTCCCTCTCAGCCCACTCTGTCTCTCCCGCCCTGACCCTCTCTCCCTCAGCCCACTCTCCCTCTCCCTCCCTGACCCTCCTCCCTCTCAGCCCACTCTCTCTCTCCCTCTCCCTCCCTGACCTTCTCTCGCTCTCTGTCCCTGACCCTCTCTCCCTCTGAGCCCACTCTCTCTCTCCCTTTCCCTGACCCTCTCTCCCTCTCAGCCCACTCTGTCTCTCGCTCTCTGTCCCTGACCCTCCCTCCCTCTCAGCCGACTCTCTCTCTCCCTCTACCTCCCTGACCCTGTCAGCCCACTCTCTCGCTCCCTCTCAGCCCACTCTCTCTCTCCCTCTACCTCCCTGACCCTGTCAGCCCACTCTGTCTCTCGCTCTCTGTCCCTGACCCTCTCTCCCTCTGAGCCCACTCTCTCTCTCCCCTTCCCTGACCCTCTCTCCCTCTCAGCCCACTCTCTCTCTCCCTCCCCGTCCCCGGCCCGCTCTCCCTCCCCGTCCCCGGCCCGCTCTCCCTCCCCGTCCCCGGCCCGCTCTCCCTCCCCGTCCCCGGCCCGCTCTCCCTCCCCGTCCCCGGCCCGCTCTCCCTCCCCGTCCCCGGCCCGCTCTCCCTATCCGCCCCCGATCCGCTCTCCCTATCCGCCCCCGACCCGCTCTCCCTATCCGCCCCCGACCCGCTCTCCCTATCCGCCCCCGACCCGCTCTCCCTATCCGCCCCCGACCCGCTCTCCCTATCCGCCCCCGACCCGCTCTCCCTATCCGCCCCCGACCCGCTCTCCCTATCCGCCCCCGACCCGCTCTCCCTATCCGCCCCCGACCCGCTCTCCCTATCCGCCCCCGACCCGCTCTCCCTATCCGCCCCCGACCCGCTCTCCCTATCCGCCCCCGACCGGCTCTCCCTATCCGCCCCCGACCGACTCTCCCTATACGCCCCCGACCGACTCTCCCTATACGCCCCCGACCGACTCTCCCTATACGCCCCCGACCGACTCTCCCTCCCCGTCCCCGACCGACTCTCCCTCCCCGTCCCCGACTCTCCCTCCCCGACTCCCCCTCTCCGTCCCTGACCCTCTCTCCCTCCCCGTCCCCGACCCTCTCCCTCCCCGCCCCTGATCCACTCAGTCCCAGTCTCTCTTTCTGTCTGTCCCTGACCCTCCTCTCCCTGTCTGTCCTGACCCTCTCTCCCTATCTGCCCCGATCCTCTTTCCCTGCCTCTCTCTCTCTCTCTCTGTCCCTGGCCCTCTCTCCCTCTCTGTCTGTCCCTGACCCTCTCTCCCTATCTCTCTATATGCCCCGATCCTCTTTCCCTGTCTCTCTCTCTCTCTCTGTCCCTGACCCTCCTCTCTCTGTCTGTCCCTGACCCTCTCTCTATATCTCTCTATATGCCCCGATCCTCTTTCCCTGTCTCTCTCTCTCTCTGTCTGTCCCTGACCCTCCTCTCTCTGTCTGTCCCTGACCCTCTCTCTCCATCTCTCTATCTGCCTCGATCCTCTTTCCCTGTCTCTCTCTCTCTCTGTCTGTCCCTGACCCTCCTCTCCCTGTCTGTCCTGACCCTATCTGCCCCGATCCTCTTTCCCTGTCTCTCTCTCTCTCTCTGTCTGTCCCTGACGCTCTCTCCCTGTCTCGCCATCCGTCTCTCTCTCTCAGTCTGTCTGTCTCTCTCTCCCCCTCATCCTCTCTCCCTGTCTCTTAGTCCCTGCCTCTCTCTCTGTGTCTGTCCCTGACACTCTCTCCTCGTCTTTCTCTCTCTATCCCTCATTCTCTCCCCGTCTTAGTCCCTGTCTCTCTCTCTCCCCCCCGACCCTCTCTCCCTTTCTCTCAGTCCGTGTCTCACTTTCTCTCCCTCTCCACCTGTCCCCCACCCCTCCAGTCCGTCTGTCTCTCTCCCTCTCTGTCCCTGACTCACTCTCCTCTCTCTTTGTTCGTCTTGTCTGTCTCTCCTTCTCTCTTTTTGTCCTCTCTTTCCCCCTAACTCTCTCTCTGTCCATCTCTCTCTCTTCCTTTATTCTTTCTCTCTTTCCCTGTGTGTGTCCCTCGCTCTCTGCTTCTGTCCCTTTCCTCACCTCTCCCTCTCCCTCTCACCACTGCCCGCTCCTCGCTCTCTGACACTCGCTTGTGCGCACACACACGCACACTCACACAACAATCCTGCAGTCAGACCTGTACACAAAACATGGACAAACACTCTCTCAACAACAGCACCGACACTGTTCACACGCCACGACAATAAGCCACCACATCCCCCACCCCACAATTACGGGCGAGGCGATGAGGAAGGGTGAACTCTGAAGGAAGCTGGTGAACACCGTGTCGCTGCCGACGTGTCCAGCAACCGTTTCGCCGTGTTGCTGTTGGAAGGTTTCGCTCCGGGACTGGGGCAGAATTTTGTTGAGAGCCTCCTTCCAAACGAGTCAAGGAGCTCGTTCTTTGTGGTGGCGAAGACGATGAATGCAGCATGCCGAGCGCGGAGAGACATTACTGAATCTGTCCGCTGGTGGTAGAAACACGTCACGGGGAGGGCAGTGGTTTCGGTTTCACCGACAGCGACACAGCTACACAGAATATTTACCTGAGAACAAGCACTTCATTCTTGAATGCCTGGAGCTGCTCAGGAGTTGGATAGGTCACTTTCAGAATCTTAATAGCAACATCACCTGTAACATAGGGAGAAGTTCACAAATATCAGAGGGACTGTCACGGGGGGACACGGACATGCAGCCAGAAGAGGGAACGGGGGATTATTTACTCCTGGAGGAGATAGGGAGGGAGAGAAGGGAGGAGGGGAGGTAAAGGCGGGCAGGGAGAGAGGGGCGAGAGGAGAACGAGCAGGGAAAGAGCGAGGAGAGGGGGAGTGGGAAGGAAAGGGAGAGAAAGTGGGAGCAAGGAAGTGGGGGGTGGGTACAGAATATGAAAGTGATCATAAAGTGAGTCTTATACACTCACTGCAAGAGACAGGCAGACAGTCACAGAACACAGAGACAAACACACAGGAGAGAGAGTGGGGGGAGAGAGAGACACACACACACACTGGAGATAGAGAGAGTGGGGGGAGAGAGAGAGAGACACACACACACACTGGAGATAGAGAGAGTGGGGAGAGAGAGAGAGACACACACACTGGAGATAGAGAGAGTGGGGAGAGAGAGAGAGACACACACACACACACTGGAGATAGAGAGAGTGGGGAGAGAGAGAGAGACACACACACACTGGAGATAGAGAGAGTGGGGAGAGAGAGAGAGAGACACACACACACACTGGAGATAGAGAGAGTGGGGAGAGAGAGAGACACACACACACACTGGAGATAGAGAGAGTGGGGGGAGAGAGAGAGAGACACACACACACACACTGGAGATAGAGAGAGTGGGGAGAGAGAGAGAGACACACACACACACTGGAGATAGAGAGAGTGGGGAGAGAGAGAGAGACACACACACACACTGGAGATAGAGAGAGTGGGGAGAGAGAGAGAGACACACACACACTGGAGATAGAGAGAGTGGGGAGAGAGAGAGACACACACACACACTGGAGATAGAGAGAGTGGGGGGAGAGAGAGAGACACACACACACACACTGGAGATAGAGAGAGTGGGGAGAGAGAGAGAGAGACACACACACACTGGAGATAGAGAGAGTGGGGAGAGAGAGACACACACACACACACACACTGGAGATGGAGAGTGTGGGGCGAGAGAGAGAGAGACACACACACACACTGGAGATAGAGAGAGTGGGGAGAGAGAGAGACACACACACACACTGGAGATAGAGAGAGTGGGGAGAGAGAGAGAGACACACACACACTGGAGATAGAGAGAGTGGGGAGAGAGAGAGAGACACACACACACACTGGAGATAGAGAGAGTGGGGAGAGAGAGAGAGACACACACACACACTGGAGATAGAGAGTGTGGGGGGAGAGAGAGAGAGACACACACACACACTGGAGATAGAGAGAGTGGGGAGAGAGAGAGAGAGACACACACACTGGAGATAGAGAGAGTGGGGGGAGAGAGAGAGAGACACACACACACACTGGAGATAGAGAGAGTGGGGAGAGAGAGAGAGACACACACACACACTGGAGATAGAGAGAGTGGGGAGAGAGAGAGAGACACACACACACACTGGAGATAGAGAGAGTGGGGAGAGAGAGACACACACACACACACACACACTGGAGATAGAGAGTGTGGGGCGAGAGAGAGAGAGACACACACACACACTGGAGATAGAGAGTGGGGAGAGAGAGAGAGACACACACACACACTGGAGATAGAGAGAGTGGGGAGAGAGAGAGAGACACACACACACACTGGAGATAGAGAGAGTGGGGAGAGAGAGAGAGACACACACACACACTGGAGATAGAGAGAGTGGCGAGAGAGAGAGAGACACACACACACTGGAGATAGAGAGAGTGGGGGGAGAGAGAGAGAGACACACACACACACTGGAGATAGAGAGAGTGGGGAGAGAGAGAGAGACACACACACACACTGGAGATAGAGAGAGTGGGGAGAGAGAGAGAGACACACACACACACTGGAGATAGAGAGAGTGGGGAGAGAGAGACACACACACACACACACACTGGAGATAGAGAGTGTGGGGCGAGAGAGAGAGACACACACACACACACTGGAGATAGAGAGAGTGGGGAGAGAGAGAGACACACACACACACTGGAGATAGAGAGAGTGGGGGGAGAGAGAGACAC